>NW_026688174.1:0-300000 GCF_030445035.2 Dasypus novemcinctus | reverse complement strand
CATATGGTTGACCGGGAGTTCTACAGGGCATATATGTTTGGATATTTTCTTAGTGGAAACAATTAAAAATAACTACTGAGGGAGTGCTGTATTCCTAACCAGGGAGCTCTATCACAGTCCCTAAGGGAACGGCAACAATCCCCCAAGTGCAACGGCAAAGACAAAAAAGGAATGAAGTTCCAACAATGTGCCCCTGATCCTAATGACTAGCTTGTGAGTCTGTGCACCGGAAATAAGAGCAAGGCCTAAAGCAGTAGTGTGCCTAAGAGTTACCTCCTGAGAGCCTCTGTGTTGCTCAAATATGGCAAGTCTCGAAGCCAAACTCAGCATGTAAATGCATTGCCTTCCCCACCCCCCCATCCCCAGCATGGGACATGACTCCTGGGGATGAGCCTCCCTGGTGCTGAGGGATCACTACCGAGTACCAGCTGATGACGTAACTAGACAATGACCTTGAATAAATGGTTCAACTCGGACCAGCAGAATATCCCTGTCTACATATAATAACAGGAGTTAAAAATGCTTTTTGGCCTAAATCAAGGGCGAAATGGAAAGGACAAATGAGTTTATATGGCTATGAGTCTCTAAAAAAGAGCCTGGAGGTTATCAGAGGGTTTGCCATTATGCACACCTGAGCAGAGTCTCAGAGACAGATAAAGTAGATACACCCCAGGTATTGGTTCTTCTGAGGGCTACAGAGACCCACAGGTCTTATGGTCATGGCAGATGGAGTTCAGTGCCATGTCAGTTGGCCCTTCTTTGGAGTTTGTGTTTCTGTGTGATAGAGCTGGACTCAGATGTGATCTCTTTTCACAAGCTTTTCCTGTTACTTTATCAGAATTGTAGTTGGTGCTGGGGTTTAAGATATTTCTAGGGCATCTAAATCTCTGGACTGACCACGTGATAGTCAGGCCCTGAGCCTCAACAGACTTCAGCTCCTACACTCTGGTTTATTGGACTTACCCCACTCAGATAACATGGAGATGAATAAAGTCAATCACCACACCATGGAGCCTAGAGTACCTACAACTGAAAGCAGGAGGAATGCATCCAGCATCCATGTGGAATCTGAGCCCCCTGTTGACATAGAGGTGGAATGGACACAACCAATCTAAGGTCCACAGGATGGAGGGATAGAATATGGATTAGAGTGGATTTACTGATATTCTATTCATGAACTATTGTGGTTAGTATTCAAAGAAAATGTGGCATTGGTATGGAAAAAGTGGACATGGTGGCTGCTGGGTGTGGGGAATGGGAGTAAGAGATGAGATGTGGAGGCATTCTCGGGACTTGGAGTTGTCCTGGGTGGTGCTGCAGGGACAATTACTGGACATTGTAGATCTTCCCATGGCCCACTGGATGGAACGTGGGAGAGTGTGGGCTATGATGTGGACCATTGACCATGAGGTGCAGCGATGCTCAGAGATGTATTCACCAAATGCAATGAATGTGTCATGATGATGGAGGAGAATGTTGCTATGGGGGGAGTAGTGGGGTTAGGGGGATGGGGGTACATGCAGACCTCATATTTTTTTAATGTAATATTTTAAAAAATGAATTAAAAAAATAAAAACACAAAACAAAACAAACTCCATTTACCTTTCTCTCTTGATATCCATTTGGCCCTTTGTGTTTTGAGTATTGTTGAAATTGAGTGTTTCCTGATACTGGTTTGGCCCTTGTTGTGTACCATCAGTTTTCCCTCAGGAAATAGCTGAGGTGTGAACAAAGTGCAGGGTGACACAGAAGGAGGGTTGCTGATGTTGGTGGTGCTGGGGGTAGGAAATGGACGTGACAGTGGAGGAGACCTTGGTACTGCAGATAGAGCTGCTGGCTGAGAAAGGGCACTTGGTAGGAGAGGCAAGGGCTTTCCAGCAGTGGGAAATGGAGCCAGAGACCCAGCCCTGGAGGGCATTTCAGGATCAGCTGAGAGGTATATGGCCCCAATAGCCAATTCTCCTGCACTCCCGGACACCCACAGGAAAAACCGTCCCTGCTCCTCTGCTAGGTGCTTGCATGTGATCAAGGAGCCATGTGTGACTCTTCAGGCAGAAGCATGTAAGCACTCGTGGCCAGGAGCTCCAAAGACTTCACACTGAAAGGACAACAGCCTGACTGGTGGCCCTCCCTCCACCTGGGTTCCTGAGACTGGACTGAGCAGAGCCTCCCTGCCAAACACACACACACACACCCCTTGGCATGGGAAGTCTATCTTTACTTTTAGCCACTGTCTCAGTTTGCCAGGGCTAGTCTGACAATGCCCCAGAACTGCTTATTTAAGCCCCCAGGTTGAAGATTCTATCATGTGCCTCTCTGACAGTGATCAGATCAGGAAGGAAAGGCTTGGCCCTGTGGACACAATTCTTAGCAAAAGGGCACTGACCATCACTAGCCAAAGCCAATTAGTCTATGGGGTGCAGCAGTGCTCCAAAATGTATTCACCAAATAGAATGAATGTGCCACACTAATGAAAGAGGTTGATGATGTGGGAGGAGTGGAGTGAGGGGTTGGGGGTATATGGGAACCTCTTATATTTTTTGAATGTAACATTTTTTGTGATCTATGTATCTTTAAAAAATACTACTAAAAAATTGATGGGAGTGGGGAGTGGAGTATATGGGAACCTCTTATGTTTTTTAATGTAACTTTTTGTGTGATCTATTAACTTTAAAAAAAGATAATTAAAAGATTAAAAATTAAAAACCAAACAGTAATTAGAGCTCCACTGACCCAGGGCTTACTGTGAGCCACTGAATGCATGCTAATTACATTCATTCTCACAATTGATCCATGAGGTCGGTTCTGTTTGATCTGCCTTGAATGGCAAAGTGAGACAGAGAGGCTGTGACTTGTGAAGGCTCCATAGCTAGTCACCGTAGAGCTGATACTTCCACTTGGGGCTCCTCAGCCTGGGATGCTAACCAACACACTGACTACTGTTAACTGTGCTCCAAGGAAACTGACTTAGGAAGTAATTTGATCAGCTTTGCTAGGGGCTAAACATACCTGCAATGAATTTTGGGGCAGTTTGGTCCTTCAGCAAACCTGTAGTACAGAATTCACACTCTTTATGATCAATGATCCCAAGGTTGGAGAAACTGCGCCTGGAGCCCTGGATTTGATCAAATACCAGTGCCCATAATCCCAATACCATGGTGTGAACATTGGTACAAATGGACTTTGAAATGCCTTTTGCTGTTCTTGTTGCTTTTAAGGCTCTTTTCTTTAGATTTTAATTAATATTTATTTCAGTTGCATAATTTCCTTTTGGCATAAACAAAGCTCCAGGACTTGAATTTGCCTGTAACCCCAGCTAATCAAAACGGCCATGAAGTGCTTTAAACACATAAAATCCCATTTGAATGAATGTATTCTAAAGACAATTCCCATTTTCCAGGCGGCAGTAAGGCATTAGAGCAGGAGTCATCGACTTTCTCTTTGAAGGGCCAGGTGGGAACTCTCCTGTCCCAGGGGCTCTGTCACTATCACTCAACCACGACATCCTACACAGGGAGGATAGAGAAATGAATGGGTGTGGCTATGTTCTAATAAAACTTTGTCAAAACTGGCTGGGGGCCAAATTTGGCCCACAGGCCTTAGTGTGCCTACAGTGTCATATAGAAAGGCGTGCTTATGGCTCATTCTTGATTTCCCTCCAAGGGGCAGAGCCCCAGTCACTTCCTACCTCCAGGACCCTCTCCTGCCCTTGTTCAGTCAGCCCTGGAAGGTGGGACTGCTTATCAGACCGGCAAATTCAAGAAAGAGATACTGAGTCTTCAGGCTCACTCTGCCCTTCTTCGTCTTGGGCCTGGCCTACAGGGGGCAGGGGTTCTGCTCTGCTCTTCACCACATTTGAGCTTCAGAAACCACAAGCCCCACTGTGCAGTCCTCAACAGTACTTTCCATCAGTGACACCCTATCAAGGAGCAATCTACAATCCACCTTAGGGTGCTATGGTAAGGGACTCCTCAAAGGTACAAACAAAATGGTGTAGCATGAACTCTCTTTGTTATTCTGAAAATCCAGATGAATTTTATATTCTCTCGATAAAGAAGCATTGAACAACTTCAGACACCAAGAGTTCTGGCTTTTTCACTATTATCACATGATGGCCATCAACTCACTGGCAGTATCATAGGTACCATAGACTCAAAATGTAAACCCCATTTAATAAGTGAAACTATTTACAGTTGTTCAAAACCTATTGCTCACAGGAAGAAAATACATGAAGTGTGTGTTGGCAGAAGGTCGGGAACCCTTCCGTTCCACCCCTCTCCGTTTCAATGGCCAGCAGAGACAGGTACCTTGTCAGATGGCCCCAGAAGTCCCCTTCCTTCCTTCCTTCCTCCATCCAGTCCTTCCACATGCTAGAAGCCAGGCAGAGGGGTACCTTGGATTCAAGAGACATCCCGGGGAGCAGACTGAGGGCCATAGTTGCTTCAACTGGAAACTACGTTTCTATGTGTGAAGTGAAGCTCATGAGACTCAAGGGGCCTCCCACTAGTACTCCAGCGAGAGTTGACCAGAACTGGGGACTCACCTGGGCACCACTAATACTGGGTGGCTAGGAGAAGAGGAAGGAGGCATTTTTTGGAATTATTTTCCACACCATTAACTTCCTTTCCAAGGGAATCTGTGTTCCACATTATGGGTTGAGCTGTGTGCCCCGAAAAGATACCTTGAAGTCCTAATCCCAGGTACCTGGGAACATGAACTTTTTGCAAAAGCATTACTGCAAGCAGAATCATTTAAACTGAATGAGGCCGACTGCAGTGGGTGGACCTTTAGTCCAGGATGGCTGCTGTCTTTAGAAGGGAGGTGTGGGCACAGATAGAAGGGGAGTGCGCCATGGGAAGAGAGACAGAGCAGGCCATAGGGTGACTGAGGAGGCACTGAAAACCGAAGGCTTGCTGGCAAAAGGACAGGTGCCCCAGCGGCCAGGACTGACCCACCAGAACGGCCCACGCACTTGAGGCTTCAGCCTGCAGGGCTGAGAGAGCGGTTCCTGGTGTTTTTAGCCACCTAGTTCATGGCACTTGTGACAGCAGCCTGAGAAAAGTGAGATGTCCCTCTTCTGGCAGTCTCATCCCTCCAGGAGGGCTGAGGGATAGCCCAGGTCCCCAGCTGTCCGCCAGGCTGAGGGTCCTCAACCAAGGCTTTTATCTAATCAGATGCCTTGAGGAACGCCCTGGGGACGGACAGAAAGAATGTTGAAAAGAAAGGAATGGGTGACCTGGACCACTCTGAACACCCTTCTCTTCCTTCCTTCTGCCCTCTCTTGCGTGCTTCCGGTGCTTAGACCCCAGAGCTCTTCCCACCATGCACATCTTCCCAGAGGGGCCGGGCCAGACGGTGCAGACCTATTCCTGGTTCTTGGTGGGTGGGAAGGCGGCCAGAGGGTTCCCGGGACCCAGGACCGTCCATCAGCCTGGCTGCTTATTCACAGCCCCAGGAACCACCGCACATACTGCTCAGGGGGCCGCATCCTGCACATTGGATAGCCTCGGGGCTCCCTTTCTAGACTCTTCGAGCACCCCCGGATTGCCGCGGGGCCCCTCCAGCTCTGGGGGGGAGGGGTGCATCTGTGTCTCTCAGTAATAGAAGCTCTGCTCTTCAGGGTCCAGGTGCCTGTCCCAACGACCCCACGGAGCAGCCCCTGCCCCCTCCACTCCCGGGCGCCCCATCGAGTCTTCCTCCCTGGTGAGCAATCCCCGCCCCCTCCTGTCACTTGACCTTCCTGGTAGACCTTTCCCAGTATGATGTCCTGCTCCCACCCCCACAGAAGCATCCCACACCCTGCCCGGGCCCCGCCCACACCCCCTGCCTGGTCCCCAGACCCCTTCCACGCGGTGCCGCTGGGTGTCCAGTCCCCGCTCCGGGTGGCACAGCCCCGCCCCAGCCGCTCCCTGGCAGGGGAGCCCTGCCCCCAGCACCGCCTCACCCCGCCGCTCGATGCCGCCCCTCCCTTTTCACCCTGGCCTGGCGGGAGAAGTCGCTGTGCTCCTCGGAGTCCAGGCGCCGCGGCGGGAAGTAGCTGAAGGCGGACAGCGCCGAGGTGGGGCGGCGGCCGGGGCTTGCCCCGCAGCGTGGCGGCGGCGATCTCTTCGTCCCCCAGGCCGCCCCCATCCAGCTTCTCCGCCCAGGCCAGGTCGGTCCCACCTGGCCGGGGGCCCCGCCCGAGTCCGCCTGGCTGCCAGGCACCCGAGTTCGGCAGTTGCCGGGAAACCGCGGCCTCGCGTCACAAAGCTGGGCGGGGAGCGCAGGGCTGGGGCGCAGGGCCAGGGGCACAGGGCCGAGGGCGCAGCCGGGCTGGGGATGGGACCGTGCCCTCCAGTCTCCCTGCGGGTCCCTGGAGCCCCCACTTGGGACGCGAGGAGCCGCGTCTGCTGGACTGGGGGCCTGCGCCGGCTTGCCCTTGCCCTTGAGCTCGCGGAGGGTCCCAAGCGGGCTGTCTGGAAGAAGTGCAGGCCACCCGCGCGCTGCATCTGAAACCCTCCAGGAGCCGCGGAACACTAGTGGAAGAAAAAGGTGGAATTCATTGCCATCGTATATTAACTCAGTGTGTCCGCAGCAGCATCGTGTCAACGTGCAACGAATCAATATTCAGCGCCTCGGTCATCATAAGGGATCACCGCTCACGGTACTGGCAGGTGCGGGTGTGCAGCGGCACGAATCGAATCCAGCCAAGTAATATCTGGGAAAACTGAGCTGTTCCGCAGCGCTCTGCTGTTTCTTGAGTCAAATGCTGGTTCAAGAGGTGTGTTCCTTTTGTCGAAAATTCACTTAATTCTAAAGCCTCGAATGTGTGTGTGTGTATCAGTAAAAAGGAAAAGGGGAACAAAACTGGCCTTGGGAATACTTTAACCAGGGCGGCTCTATGAAGACCGGCTTGAAACATAAATGATAATGAGGAGCCAGACTTGTGAAATCTGGGGAAGAGTTGGTCATTCCACGCAGAGGGAAGAGCATCTGTGGTGGCCCTGAGGCCGAGCCCATTGATGTGCAGGCGGCAGAAAGGGAGGACAAGGACGGTGCAGCTTTCAGAAGGGGTAGGCAGCAGGGAGTGCAGGTGGACAGGCAAGCAGGGGAGGGGTCGCTCTCAGGCCGGGACCAACGAGCACCCCTCTCAGGGGGTTTCTTGCCGGCAGGTCCTTGCTGCAGGCAGAGGTTTTAGAGATTTTTCAGTACCATGTCCTTGATGCTAATTAACAAAAACAGTAACCACACATTCACAGTGGCACCCCTAGAAGTAGAGGACCCTAGAAGTATGGTACCCCTAGAAGTACAGCACACTAGCAGTAGGGGACCCTAGAATTATGGCACCCCTAGAAGTATGACCCAGCAACCCAGTCTGTGCTTCTCCTACCCCTCCTTACACGTACCCTCACCAAAAGCTGTGTCAATAAAATCTGACTGGAAAAGAAAGCACCCTAGCACCTCTATGAGAAGCGACGATAGCACCTGCCATTGACTAAGCATTCCCTTCACTGTTTGCCAGGTGCTGCCCTAAGCAATTCCATGGCATGTTTCATTGACTATCCTCCACTATTTAGAATACACTTATTTGAAATTTTGGGGATATCTCAGCCTCCAGAGGTGCTCAGTTCACCAATGAGCCAAAATCCCCTCTGGATTTGTGGCCCAAGCCCTTGTGGTGGTGTAGCATTTTTGGAGGGAACTGACTGCTCTTCTTCCCCAGGACTATCTCAACTACACTGATCTCTGCTCCTCCCTAGTTTTCCTTCCATCTGACAAGCATTCCCCAAGTTCCTTATGCACCAGCCTATGAAGGCTTGGAAGGCAGCAACTTTAGGACCACACACTCCACAGGCACCTCTCCCAGCAGCACCATCCCTCTGCCTCCAGGCCTGGCTCAGGCAAAGTGCTTCTTCACTGGGAGGAAGGTAAGCAGTGCAAGAGAAACTGCTCCCCTTTTGCTCAGCCGGAACGGTCACTGTACCCTTCTGCAGCTACTGCTCTGCCCAGCAATTACAGGATCCAGGGACCATCCAGAGTTTCATGGGTGACCAATAAATCTAAGCTTTGCTGCCCCCTACTGACCGGAGAAAACCTCCATTGCTTAAGAGGTGATGCTCACAAGTACAGCTCTTTTTAATCATTTTCCTTTCTCTGCTTTAATTTTGAAGACTAATGGCAAGAATATGCTGTGTTCAAAATTATCTTCAAATGCATGGCTCCAACACTTCCAACAGGGACACTGGGAAATGTCTTGCTAATCTCTAACCATTTATGTGAATGTCACCTCAAATTCTTCAGGGTCATCATCAGAGACCAGTGCTATGCAGTGAATACTAAAATGGTTTGAATCTTGGTTTCACTTGCTACTAGATGTCACCTGCTTTGTCTAACACCACTACAGAGTTGGTGGGCAGAGTATATGAGGAAGTCAGATGGCCCCAGCATTATCGCCCATTTGGCTTGTGTCTGTAGAAACATTAGAATTAGATATACATGAGGATTCGGGTCGTAAGGCCTGGACTTTGAACTCTAACAACTTGTCAAATCCCTCCACTTGTAGTGGGATGGTTAGTGAAAGCAGCAGTCATGTACTCAGTAGCTTAAATTTTTCATAACAAGCACATGCATTCTTGCAGGATGAAACATTTTAAGCAGTTGCAGAGGGAGCGCCAGCCCCATGGCCTGACTTTGCTTCATGCTTTGCCAGTGTGCTGCAGCCGGCGCCATGTCTCAGATGCTCCCCATCCACGGCAGCCTGCAACTCAGAAACCCACCCAAGGGCCTCCTCTCACTCCCTGGGCTGGCCTGAAATCTCCTGCACTCCCGCAGAGGTTTGCAGAATGCCGGCTGCACATCACTGGAATGTGGGCTCACTTATCTCTTTGTCCCACACAACTGCTAAGGCAAGCACAGGGGGTCTTTTCTCCTTTACCCTGGAGCACTTAGCACAACACCTGCAAGTGGGAATCCCTTATATGATAGATGTGTGAAGTGGGCAGGGGGAGGCCAGATGAGGCAATGGCTCCATGGAGGAGGGAACTGAAAGAGCAATGCAGGAAAAGGCCATGATGGACGAGGACCTGAGTGGAGAGGGTGGAGGAATGTTCTAGGCTGCACGTTTTCTTGACATTATTCACAACCACATTAACAATGTGCATGGCAATGTAGTCAGGTCTCCCCTCTTTAAACTCTAAACTCAGGGTTTACTTTCATACCAAGGGTGAGCTGAGAAACAAGGAGGATTGCCTAGAGTTGTGGGTTGGTGGGGGAGGGCTGCAAGGTGAGGCAGAGAAGGACAAGAGAACTCACAGAAGGCAGACGTGACACTGGGCTTGGTCTTGGTAGCAAAGAGGGACTGTGGAAGGGTTTCTGAGGCATAGAATGATCCAGAACAGGGCTCAGGCCCAAAGCCATGAACTGCATGAACTGTAAGTAAGTACCACTAAGAACTGTAAATGAGACCACTTCACATGTTTCCAAGATGTGAGAGTCCTTTCAGCCTGGCCCCAGGTGAGTGGCAATTCAATTGGGCATATGAACACATCCGAATCGATTGCATCTCTCTCCCGGTCAATCTTTAATTTGCTTCTATATGTCTCATTCCTTCTCTGCAAAGAAGCATAAAATTTTAAAGGGAACTTAGCGCTCTAGAACTCATAGAGTTTCAATAACCTATGCTAAAGTTAAAAAAAAAACCTTAAAAAGTAAAGATAAAGAGATCTAAAAAGTTACATGTGATGGTTAATCACCGTCCAGTTGGTGCCGAGTCATTGGATGATGCAAGCCCTGGCCTGCCACTGTGAGGACATTCTGTTGGTGACTTTAGATTATTAGGCAGTTGGTTGCATCTAAGGCTGGTTACATCCACAAACAAGGGTGACTGCCTTCAGCAAGGAGGGGAGTCCCATCACCCCAGCAGCTGGAGGTCTTAAAGCAACACCAAGTCTCTCAGCAGTCAAAACTCCTTTCTCTACTTCTCCAGCTTCTCCCGAGGAAGTCATCTCCTGTGCTGTTTCCAATGCATGGCCTGCCCTAGGAAATCTGAACTTGCCTATCCCTAGGGTCACTAAGTCAATTCTACTAACAAATCCCTTCCTATTTACATATGGTCCCATATCCTATTGGCTGTTTCTTCAGAGAACCCTAATACTGGTAGAAATTCAGATATTACTAGTTAATATGTCCTGTGATTACTTTGTGGTGGGCCTTTTGCTAAATGTTTTTATGTGTATTAACTCATTTCATCCTTATTTTCTGATTAGCCATTTGGAAATGAGGCCCAAGGTTATACAATTTGCAAGAGAGGTTGAAATCAATCCCACGTGCCTGACTCCTGAACACAGATTCGCAGTCCTCTGCTGCATCGCTGCTCAGACCAGGTTCAAGTCTCATCTTCACCCGTGGTTCTGTATCCAAGGCAGGCATTGACCATCTCTGAGCTTTGGAGAGGGAACATTGCCCAAGTCCAAGGCCGCTGGAAATCATACAGGCCTGTGTTCAAGTGCTTAGCATGGAACTCTGCACAGACAGGTGCAAAGTAAATGGCAGCTACTTACCATGTTCAAGGTCCCAGAAATAGCCGGAGGTAGAAACCCAATCTCCTAACTCTGCAGCCCTTTCCACACCTGCCTGCCTTGTCTCACTCTCCCCTTAAGCTTTAACCTGACCGTAATTGGAGAGTGAAGCATCTGTACTTCACTAAATGCAATGTAATTCACTCATGATTTACGTTTTAGAAGATTTCCCCCACAATCAAACCTGCCCCCTCACAACCCTCCCTAAATTTACTTTACTTCATTGTACATTTAAAATAAAAGCTCCTGAACACATATATACTTAAAGATTTTATTTTAATTGACCCCCCCCCAGTTGTTTGCACTTGCTGTCTGCTCATCTTCTTTTTAGGAGTCACTGGGAACTGAACCTGGGGCCTCCCATGTGGGAGGGAAGCACCTAATTACTCAAACCACCTCTGCTCCATTTGATATGTCTCATTGTGTTTCTTCACTGTGTCTCTTAGTTACATCACTCACTGCATCATCTGGTTGCATCAGCTCACTGTGTCACCTTGTTGCATCAGCTCACCAAGTCCGCTCGTCCTGTCAGCTTGTTATTTGGCTCATCCTCTTTAGGAGGCACTGGGAACTGAAACCGGGACCTACCACATTGTGGGTAGGAGTCCAGCTGCTTAAGACACATTCACTTCCCTGTATTTTATTAAAGGATTTTTTTCTGTATCGTTCTATAATTATAAATGTTATAGTAGTCTAAATTGCAGTCATCTGTTTTCCCATTGCTCCTCCTCACCATACATTATATCTGCTAACAAAGTACATCAGGACATGGGGAAAAAATATTTCTTATATTTGTAAAAAGAGGAAATGAAGTTCTCTAAAGAGCATACTCTTTTCATTTAGCAGATAACTGTTACAAGATGGCAGATTTAAAAATAGTCATTCATTGTATTCCTTTATTGTACTTGATCAGTTCTGTTTGACATATAAAGTCAAGTATCTATGATACTAATATTAAATTGAACTTTAATTTTAAATCAATCACTGACACTTGGTATACACAGTATAGGGAAAATAAAGGCTCCTTCCATGTCTCTGTAAGATCTGGACAGATCCTTTTCAGATCACCAAATAGTCCATAATTCTGCAAAATGGCTAATTCACAAATAAGGCTCTTTTTATACTGACTCCCATAAAAACACAACTCCTTTCATGATTTGAGTTCTGAAGTCACTATTCCTTCTTGTCAGCACTGAACCCCAGGGATTTGAGAAAAGAATTTTCTTGATAAATATGTGACAAATTCAAGCCTTGATTTTACCATCTCAGCCTCATGAAAATGGATCAGTTATGAGAAGAAGAAAGAAAAAAGGAACTGGCTAGTATAATCCTTCATAACTGAAATTACCATGTTGAACTTGTTTGTCTCTAACAACCTGCCCACCAACACTTGCACACACATAAGAATGGAAGCTCCTTGAAGGCAAAGTCACAGTTTTCTTACTTGTTTACTCCCAGAGCCCAGAACAATGCCTGGCACATAATAAGAGCTCAATAAATATTTGTTGGTTAAATAAGAGGGATATTTAAAGAAGGATCAAACATGATTCCTGTCCTCAAAGACACAATCAATACTAGAAGTATGCAACAAGCCAAAGCAGAGTGTGTGAAGAAAATCAGCATTCCAGCCCTCAGAGGAGTTCAGGGTTTTAGTTTGTGGGGAAAGAAGAGTCCTGAGTTGGGTGCTAATGAATGGACAGAATTTAGTCACAGGGAGATGCTGTCTGGAGGGAGAGGGAGCACTGGGCAAAGGAGCAAGGCAAGAGAGAATGGAGTGGATTAGGTGGGAGGGAAGAGACCACCAGCTTGGAGCCAGGTAACAAGGTGCAGCCTGCAGGGTCGCAAAAGTCAGAGCAGAGGAGGTTCTACTGTATCCTGTGAGTAGGAAAGAGACAAGGTTTTTTATAACAGGCTGGCATGCTGAGGGTTTTCAGAAGATTAGTCTGGGGTGTGCAAGATGAACTGGACAAGAGTAAGCCAGAGAGGAAACCGGGGAGCAGACTAGCACCAATACCTTAGAGAACTTGGGAAACTCATCTACATCTAGTCACTCATCATCATAATGCCTTATTAAGTAACTTACAAAGGAAACAATAAGGTCTTAGGCATTAGGGAGTGATGAAGATATTGGTTTTAGTGAGTCATCTTGTCCATTCTTTCCCTTATACCAGGGGGAAATTAAAACAGATATTCCAATAATTTAATAACTCTAAAAACAGAGTTGAGCATATCTTATGAAGAATATTTGCATGTTCTGCTTTTGGAACACTGAAGGTGAGAAAATTCCATATTTCAAAACAGAAGCCAAAGATTTATAAAAAATATCCAGTACCCAGAAAAGCCTAATTAACAAAGTGGGTACTTAAATTAGAGATATGAGATTCTCAGTCCACTGGGCTAGCAGACTACTTAGGACCCTGGAAAAAGCAAGTTTGAATTAGGGATTACTTTGGGGGTGGGGGAAATGGAACCATACAAGGACAACTTGATAATCAAGTAACTGGAAGTGGCATTGTTTAATAGCCTCTTTTCCTAGTAAATTTTTGCTGTTAAAATCTTTTGAGGCCATTAATGCGTAGTGCTACACTGAAAAAAAATCGAAAAATAAACTTATTTTTTATAACAATCCAAAACATTCTTAATATTTTTTGGCCAGTGTTTACTCAAGATTTGGCTTTTCCTAATGGCCAATACTTTCATGTCAATCACAAATCTGTTACTCTTTAGTCTACTGAAAATGTACTCGGCTTTATTAATGATGCTATTTATAAAATATTATAAGGAATTTCAAAAAGAAATATCCTGAGAAGTAGTTTTAATTTCTGAAATCATCTATTTTTCTCACCCTTTTAAGAAAATAATCCTTGCCTATTCACTTCAACAGGCCTTGTAACGTAAAAATCACAATAGTTTCTTTATCTTTTGTGTACATCTTCATCAACTATAAAAGGTAATACAAATCCTTCTTTATCTAATTTAATTTCAATATCTGGTGAGAGAAGGAAAAACGTCTTCATGTGATACCCTCACAAACACTATCTTCCTTTACTACTTTGTTCTATTTTGATTTCTTCCACACTATTTATCAATAGGACAGAAGGCTGCAAAGAAATGACCACAACCAAATGAGGATGTTCACTCACTCAGCTTCAAGAACAAGCCTATAACCTGAAATTAGGGAGGCTTCCTGGGCTAAAGCAAGGAGTAGGTCCTGAAATTAGCCAGGAGCAGTAGGAACCACCCACTCTCTCCTTCTTCTTACAAATGGTGGCACACTCTCAATTCAGACAGTGAAGAAAATCTTCTAAGTTCAGCAAAGTTAGACACCTAAGCAGCTCAACCCATCCATCTCTTCCATGCCTCCTGGCAACTAATGAAGCCCATGACTGCAGCACCCCATCACTGCAACATGTGGCCAAGGGGAGTGGCTGGAGTTCCCTTCCCAGCCCTCTGGTGTATGCCATTCCTTCTGTAGAAAGGACCATGAGAGCAGCAGAGGTGGAACATGTGACATGAAGCCTATCAGAGATGGTCCTCTTTGAGATGACTTTTTAATTGATGAAAGGAAGGATTTGGACTTGAAGTCACCATAGTCCAGTAGCTATTTCCGGGATGATTCATGTGCTTACATCTGTGCTAATGTGGTAGCCACCAGCAATGGGAGGCCTTGGAGCACTTGAAATGTGATATATGACTAGGGAAATGAATTTTAAATTTTACTTATGTTTAATTTAAATTTAAGTAGCCATCTGCACTAGTGGCTACTATACTAAACAGCACAGGCCTAAACTATAAGTGCAGCTAAGCAGACATGAGCACTTCTTGTGTTATTCCCTCATTTATACCCTCTTGCCATATGTGTTTGAAGTCAATATTCTTCTTACTCACATTTTACAGATGAGGAAGTAAAGAAAAAGGTTAAGAAGGGTAAATACACTGTGCAAAGACATTCTGCTGATCTGTGGCAAGCTGGATTCAAATACAATCTATATACTATATTCTACCATCTACACTCTAGAGCCTCATGTGGGGCAGGGAAGATTCCATTTTCCATTCTGTGGCTACTAAGCTCCACCTGTCTCCCAAAGAGATAACAACCACTAAGGTTCTGTAAACAAACTCCCTGGTACTTACCTATTGTATACCAATAGGGTGTTACATTTTGGAAGCAAAGTAGATCTTGCTCCTAAAAGGTCAACCAATCCAATCACTAAAGATTTATGAAAGTGAAAATCCACAGGGGTCTCCAGGGAATGGTATGGAATAAGAAATGATTTCACTTGATATTTAGGAAGAAGTTTGGGACCCTAAAAATTATATATACAAACATGAGAGAGATAAACAAAATACAAAACCAGAGAATAAAGTGAAGGTAGTGAGTTACCTATGTATAAAAGTTTGATACAAAATTCCTTTAATAAATGATGCTTTTCCAGGACTTAGGACTGATACCTTTCTTAACACAGCAATGAAAAATATCCTCATTATAGTTCAAGTCTATTAGCTCAAATTATCTTTAAAATGTGTTTTAAAAGTAGTCACTGAAAAAAGAACAATAAACATCACGACAATGCTGTCAAGTTCAAGAAACATCTCTGAAACTCTCAGAATTGCTTTAAGGACCTGAAGGACACTCAGGTAAATTTTTTAATCCAAGAAGAAATGATAAAACTGACATCTCAATTCAATAAATAAAGGATTGCAATGGAACAAATAGTGATGGAAAATTGCTTATCTGTCTAGAAAAGAACAGGTAAACTCCTACCAAACATCAGACTATGGGCATATCTCCTTTTACTGAGTTTTGCTTTATTGCACTTTGCAGATATTGTGTTTGTTGGTTTTTTAAAATAAACTGAGGGTTTGTGGCAATCCTGTGTCAAGCAAGTCTATCAGTGCCAGTTTTCCAACAACGTGTGCTTGCTTCATCAGTGTCACATTTTATTTTGCCCGTTTTCCAACAACATGTGCTCGCTTCATCTGTGTCACATTTTAATTGAGGTATATGTATTTAAAAATAAAAAATAATGTTATAGCATACTTAAAAAACTATAGTATATGTGCACTGGGAAACCAAAACATGCATGTAACTCACTTTATTATGGTGGTCTGGAACTGAACCTGCCAAATCTCTGAGGTATACCTATATAATAAATCCCAGGTGGATTAAAGATCCAATGGGGAAAAATTAGTAAAATATTTGCACTAACACATATTTAGTGAAATAATCTTATGCATGATGGGAAAGTCAGGAACCATTAAATGACATGTAGATTTGGCCACACAAATCTTAAAAACACAAGGCAATAGAAAGATGAATTAGGGAGCAGGAAGGCAATTCCTAGAAAATACAAATGGTCAATAAACATTTGACAAAATGCTCAACTTCATTATTGCTCACTCAAATGCAATTTAAATACATGACAAGACACCCTTTTCCACTGAATTGCATGGCAAAAGCTAACAGGACAAAAAAACTGTACTGTGGAGGTGGGGGTGACCCAGCCACCTTCACTCTCTGCTGGGGAGGTGGGACATCTACCATTCAGAATCACTATCTACTGACATTACACTAGTAGTCCCACTCTTAGCATTCTAGTCGGAGGCTTGAAGGAGCATGGGCCCCAGTAGAATGACATGCAAGGATGTTTACTACAGCATTGTGGACAGAGACCAAAGATGGAAAGAACCTGAAAGATTATAAGCTGCGGAACTGGTGAGTAAGTCCCATAAAATACTACACCACTTCGAAAAAGAACGTATTTGATCCACACATTTTGGTCTTGAGGAAGGTCTATGTATACTGAACATAATGGTAAATTATATGATACACTGGACATAACAAAGAGAAAAGAAAATTGGTTTCCATATTTGTGTACATTTGGCATAGAAAGCACAGTTACAAATTTGTTATTTCAGGGAATCGAGGTGGTTGGGGTTAACTAATTTTAGTGTTTATCTTTATAGGCCTTGGCATTGTTAATATTTTTTTAAAAGAAAAGAGTAATGACTTTTTATATATTTAGCTTTTACCAGAATATGATCCTGAGTCAAGTTTGAAGGACACAGAAGAAGGTGTTGAAGTCTGTTGAGACTATTTCCAATCACACAAAAAAGTGTGCTGTGAAATTTATGAGAGGGAATCTTTATAGCACAGATACCACCTAAACTAAAGTTTCCCAGAGAAGAGTGAAATATCTGACTTGGTTTAAAAATGCACTCAGAAATAATTAGGATTTGTAGAGTTCAGAGATTCAGACTTTTTAATCAAATGGCTATTGTGTGTGCTAAACCCTTTAAAACCCTTGAAGTGAATCAAGGAATACTAAGACTCATACAACTTCAACACTTGAAACCATCTAGAAATCTCATATAGCGGGAACTGGTCCTATAGGACAAGACAGAAATGGGGTCAATTTACCAAAGAAAAGGCCAGCTATTACACATAGCTCCAAGTAAATGAAAGTTTCCCCTTTTAATAAAGTTATGGAGAAAAGTCAAAAGAGAAGTGACTTAGTTTTCAGAAGGGGCACAAGAAAACTGTTTGCCCTCAGTGAAATAATGCCATACACTTTTTGTTTTTACCTTATAGAAAGGATATTCTAGAACTGAGGATAAGTACAGTTGTGTCAGTTGTGCTAGACTCAGTCTGTCCAGACATGATTCTTCACCTGAAATGAAAAGCATCCCAATCAGTTACGTTTCCATTTTCCTACATGTAATGAAAAAAATCATGAACATCCAGCACTAATTAATTCATTCCAGAAGTGTGATGGATTTTTAAGTGACACTAGAAAATGAACTTGTTAGAATTATGCCCTCATGCTTGCTTAACCAGTGACATCTTATTTTGACTTCTACAAACCCAAGCTCCTAACTTCTGACCCTTGTTGGGAGTCAGGCAGTTACAGCAGCAGACCCCTGCTAATGGGAGCATCTCGAAGATCCCCCACAGGAGCATGAATGTCCTGTTGAGGTGCTAATGACTTCCACCTATAGGAAGCATATCCACCAGCCCATCAAGCCACTGAACCACCACCATGGCAGTGCCAACCACGTGAGGGCTGACTTCTATAGGAAGAACAACATCCCCAGCATCAAGGCTCCTGTCTTTAGGTACTTTTCTCCAGCCTGAGGGTCACCCCAGGCCCCAAAGGCCCAGGAGCTCCTTTCATTGGGGAGGAGGGACACCTGGGGCCTTAAATCCTCATTGTGCTGACATCTCGAAACTGCAGAGATTCCCCCATTTGGCCTTATGGTGGGGACAATGAACGACAAGCAGCTTCCCTAAGGGGCCCTGGTTAAGAACCTGGCAGACACCTTTAGAATGTAGGCACAGCCAGCAGGTGGATTTTTACATGAGACTATTTCAGATTAAGTGATGCTGGTGACTCATTCACTGCGGGCACCTTCACAACATTAAAAATATCCCCCTACCTTAAGTGACTAGGATTTGTGTTCATGGGCTTTCTGCATTTGTATTCTGGGAGGGGGGTGCAGTTATTTTCCTAATAGTCACAGAAGCCACTACTACCTGATATTTTCTCTAGTGTACCTAAAACAATGCTTGCAATTTACTTTCCTCAAGAGGAAATATCAGGAAAGTTACATTTTAGCACAAATGAACTCTAGATATACTGCAGTGCAATTTCTCCCCAGTGGTCTGAACTGCAAATAATGGGATTTTGTTCACTCGAGGACAAAAATCCCTAGGAAGGATGGATGGCCCTGGTGGCCAGCATTTTCTGCTGTCACCCTGTAAGTGAGAAGCAGCTGAGGTAATGAGGAAAGCATGGAGCTTGACATTCACCAGGGTTGGGTAGAATTCTGGCTCCTCCATTTTCTAGCTCTGAGGTCTAGTGTAAGTCTTGTCATCTCTCTGAGCCTACATTCCCCCATCTTTACAGTGGGGAATGCTAACCTTGTCTTTGTCTGAGTCTGAATTCAGTGTCTCAGGGTTTGGAGGCTAGACATCAGATCAAGGGATTAGCAACCACACAGTCCTGCAGGGGGCATCCTGATGTTGGCTCAGCCTCTGCTCATCACATGGCCATCTGAATCCTGTGGTCTCCACTTCTGCACAGGGGTACATCTGTCTAGATCCCCTCCTTGTGAAGTCTCCAGTCCTGTAGGATGAAGGCCCTCCTGGCTCAAAATTTGGTTTCATCTTAAAAGGATCTTTGAGATTCTTCCAAATAGCTCCCACCCACAGCACTAGGGACCAGGATTTGAATGTGTCTTGGGGGATATGAGTCAGCCCCCATCAGTAAGTCTGTGAGGGGCTTGGTGAGCTCACAGAGTTGGTCATAAAACAGGTGGCCCTCTGGTACACCACCCTGCTCATCAATCGTGCTGAAGATCATCAACTTTTGATGATTTTAAAGCAGACTGCTTTTTTTTTTCAAATTCTACGCAGTTTATTCATTTTTTAACAAGATATTACATTAAAAAAAATATGAGGTCCCCATTCACCCCCACCGCCCCCACCCCACCACTGCCCCCACAGTAACACTCTCCCCCATCATCATGTCACATCCATTGCATCTGGCGAGTACATCTCCAGGCATCGCTGTACCCCATGTCCTTTATTCCACACCATAGCCCACACTTTCCTATGTTCCATCGGGTGGGCCATGGGAGGACAAACAACATCTGGCAATTGTCCCTGGGGCACCACCCAGGACAACTCCGAGTCCCGAGAATGCCTCCACATTTCTTCTCTTCCTTGCCTTCCCTGCACCCAGCAGCCACCATGGCCACTTTTTCCTCATCAATGCCACATTTTCTTGATTATTAACCACAATAGCTCATAAATAGAATATCAATAAGTCCACTCTGATCCTTACTGTATTCCTCCTTCCTTTGGACCTTGGCTTGGTTGTGTCCATTCCACATCTATGTCAAGAGGGGTTTTAGATTCCACATGGATATTGGATGCAATCCTCCTGCTTTCAATTGTAGGCACTCTAGGCTCCATGTTGTGGTGGTTGACATTCTTCAACTCCATGTTAGCTGAGTGGAGTAAGTCCAATAAATCAGAGTGTAGGAGCTGTAGTCTGTTGAGGGCAGGGCCTGCGTATCATATTTTCAGTCCAGAAATTCAAACCCCCAAGATATATCTTAAGCCCCAGCACCAACTACAATTCCAGTAAAGTAGCATGAAAGGCTTGTGAAAAGAGATCCCATCTGAGTCCAGCTTCATCATGCAGAAACACCAGTTCCAAAGAAGGGCCAACTGACATGGCAGTGAACCCCATCTGCCATGACCATAGAACCTGTGGGTCTCTTTAGCCCTCAAAAGGACCAATATCTGGGGGTGTATCTACTTTATCTGTCTCTAAGACTCTGCTCAGGTGTGCATATGGGCAATTCTTCTGACAACCTCCAGACTCTTTTTTAGAGACTCATAGCCATATAAACTCATTTGTCCTTTCCATTTCCCCCTTAATTTAGGTCAAAGAGAATTTTTAACTCCTGTTATTATATGTAGATAGGGATATTCTGCTGGTCCGTATTGAACCTATAATTCAAGGTCATTTTCTAGTTGCATCATCAGCTGGTACTTGGAAGTGATCCCTCGGTGCCAGGGAGGCTCATCCCCGGGTGTCATGTCCCACGTTGTTGGGAAGGCATTGCATTTACATGCTGAGTTTGGCTTCGAGACTGGCCACATTTGAGTAACACAGAGGCTGTCAGGAGGGAACTGCTTGGCACAGTGCTGCTCTAGGCCTTGTTCTTATTTCAGGCATATAGGCTCACAAGCATAGTCATTAGTATCAGGGGCTCACTGTTGGACCCTCATTCCTTCCTGATCCTTACCGTTGCACCTGGGGTACTACCGCTGCTCCCCTCCAGACAACGGCAGATCCCCCACTGGCCAGTAACCCAGTACCCCCCCAGCTGTTGTATTTAATTTTTTCCACTATGAGTATATCCAAACATTTCCATACCCTCTGGACGCATGCCCCGTATAACTCCCTGTCAATCATATATCGCCTGTCAATAACATCCCATACCAGTATTCCTCCGCTGCCATTGTTGAACCACTCTGTGATCCAAAACTTACTGAAAAGTAAAGCCCAATATAATGTCAGGTTCCCTTACTAGTAAAATGGAATATAGCAATGAGTTTAAAGTTTAGCTGTAGAATGCATATTGATTTGGAAAAATACTACATCTTATCTTTTTCTTTTCTTTTTTCCTAATTATACAGCTTCTCTTCAGAGGAGTCCCAGATCACAGTAATTCATATATACAATGTATAGTACTCCCACACATCCACCATAAAACCTTTTCCCTTCCACAGCGATAATCTTTCAACTTATTCATATCATATTTACTTAAACTGATGTACAGAATCTGAGACAATAGCTTTCAAACAAGGTGACATTTGTGCTTACATTGTGGTCCATACATTAGGATATACAGTTTTCTAAATTTTTTAGTTATCCTTTGTTTTACATTATGGTTTACATTATTAGGCTGTCGTCCCCTATATGTTTTTGGTGTAATATTACATGTTTTATATTCATCCTTGTGTACTCTCACGAAACTCCTCTCTTGCCCCCACATTTACATGGTTCCATCCATTCAACATCCATTTTCCCCTCCCCTTGGGGCCCACAGTGACAGCCAATCTCCATTTCCCAAGGAGCCACGCCCAGACATACTTGCAACAGTGCTCAGGGCCTGACTTGCTCAACTGCCCTAATGCCCTGGGAGTCATCCTTTCTCTCGAGTGATACAGTTCCCTCTATTTGATGGCATTAGTCCTCCCCAGGGTGTAGGTCCACCCCCACTCTCACTACTTGGGTCTCTACCCAATGGTACAACCCACCCTGGCAAAACGAGCATTCAGACATTCCCCAGGAGTCTGTCCCACATCAGACCATTCCCTCCAAGCATCCTAAACAGGTAACCCTCCTAATTATATTTTGATACGGTTTTCTCTGCATTTTACTCTCAACCAACACCTGACACTCTCATTTGTTCATATGTTGCCCCTCCCTCCCCCAATTTTTTGGGCAATATTACCCCTCCACCCATCCCCAGGCCCCCTCAAATCCCCAAAGCCCCACCCAAAGGCAACCCCTTGCCCCCATTTTATCTCTTCTTTGTGCGCATACTTACCGCCAGATCATCATAGATTCCACCCCTGCAGACGTCAGCTTACATCCTTCCTCTACCCCCCGATTTCCTGTAAGCCTATCTTCCAGTCTCTAGCTCTCTGAGACAGCTTGCTTATTTCATATCATTGAGGTTATGTAGTATTTGTCCTTCAATGCCTTAGTTGCTTCACTCAATATAAGGCTCTCAAGATTCATCCATTTTATCACGTGTGTTTGTAGTGTATTTGTTCTTAAAGCTGAGTAGTATTCCACTGTATATATATACCATATTTTATTGATCCACTCATCTGTTAATGGGCATTTGGGTTGATTCCAACTTTTGGCAATAGTGAACAATGCTGCTATGAACATTCGTGCGCATATATCTGTTTGTGTCCTTGTTTTCAGTTCTTCTGGGTATATACCTGCAGTGGTATTGCTGGGTCAAATGGCAAACCTATGGTTAATTTTTTGAGAAACCACCAAACTGTCCTCCAGAATGGTTGGATCCTTCTGCATTCACACCAGCAGTGGATGAGGATTCCCATTTCTTCACATCCTCTCCAGCATTTGTATTCTTCTGTTTTTTTCATAGCTGCCAATCTTAAGGGAGTAAGATGGTACCTCATTGTAGTTTTGATTTGCATTTTCCAGATAGCTAAGGATTTGGAGCATTTTTTCATGTCCTTTTTAGCCATTTGTATTTCTTCTTTGGAGAAGTGTCTGTTTAAACCTTTCCCCCATTTTTTAAATGAGTTGTTTATCTTTTTATTTTCAAGATATAGGAGTTCTTTATGAATGCAAGTTCATTATCGTCCCTTATCAGATATATGGTTGAAAAATATTTTATCCCATTGTGTAGGTTCCCTTTTTACTTCCTTGATAAACTACTTTGACGTGTAGAGGGCTTTAATTTTGAAGAAGTCCCATTTAACTATTTGTTCTTTTGCTACTCGTGCTTTTGGTGTGATGTTCATGAACCCATTTACTATTACAAGGTCTTGTAGATGTTTCCCGACACTGCTTTCCAAGGTCTTTATGTTTTTGGCTCTTATATTTAGGTCTTTGATCCCTCTTGAGTTGATCTTTGTATAAGGTGTGAGATGGTAATCCGCTTTCATTCTTCTACATATGGATATCCAGTTCTCCAGGCACCATTTGTTGAATAGGCCATTCTCTCCCAGTTGAGAGGGTTTGGTGTCTTTTTCGAATATTATATGGCTATATATATGAGGTTCTATATCAGAACTTTCAATTCAATTCCATTGGTCTGTGTGTCTCTCCTTATGCCCATGCCATGCTGTTTTCACTTCTGTAGCTTTGTAGTATGTTTTGAAGTCAGGTAGTGTGATTACTCCAATTTTAAATTTTCTTTTTCAATACGTCTTTGGCTATTCGGGGCCTCTTTCCTTTACAAATAAATTTCATAGCTAATTTTTCCAGTTCCTTAAAGAAGGCTGTGTTGATTTGTATTGGGATTGCATTGAATGTGTAGATCAGCTTTGGTAGGATAGACATCCTAATAATATTTAGTCTTCCTATCCATGAGCAGGGAATATTCTTCCATTTATTTAGGTCTTCTTTGATTTCCTTGAACAGTCTTGTATATTTCTCGGTGTATAAGTTTTTTACCTCTTTAGTTAAATTTATTCCTAAGTATTTGATTTTTTTCTTTACTATTGTGAATGGTATTTGTTTCTTGATTTCCTCCTGATCTTGCTCATTATTGGTGTACAGAAATGCTACTGATTTTTGCGCATTGGTCTTGTAACCTGCGACTTTACTAAACTCATTTATGAGTTCCAGAAGCTTTGTTGTAGACCTCTCAGTGTTTTCTATGTATAGGATCATGTCATCTGCAAATAATGAAATTTTGACTTCTTCCTTTCTAATTTGAATTCCTTTTATATCTGGTTCTTGCCTCAGTGCTCGATGAAGTACTTCTAAGACAATGTTTAATAGAAGGGGAGACAGTGGGCATCCCTGTCTTGTTCCTGACTTTAGAGGGAAGGATTTTAGGATTTCTCCATTGTAAACAATGTTAACTGTAGGTTTTTTATATATACTCTTTATCATGTTCAAAAAATTTCCTTGTGTTCCAATATTTTGGAGTGTTTTTATCAAGAAAGGGTGCTGTATTTTGTCAAACACTTTTTCTGTATATATAGATAAAATCATGTGATTTTTTTCCTTCAGTCTGTTTATATGGTGTATTACATTGATTGATTTTCTTATGTTGAACCATCCTTGCATACCTGGAATGAATCCCACTTGGTCGTGGTGTATAATTCGTTTAATGTGTTGTTGAATATGATTAGCAAGTATTTTGTTAAGTATTTTTGCGTCTAAGTTCATTAGAGAAATTGGTCTGTAATTTTCCTTTCTTGTGGTGTCTTTGGCTTTCGTACTAGGATAATGTTGGCAAGAAAGAAGGAGTTAGGTAATGTTCCTTCTGTTTCGATTTTTTGGAAGAGCTTCCCCAGGATTGGTGTTAATTTTTTCCGGAATGTTTCGTAGAATTCACCTGTGAAGACATTTGGCCCTGGGCTCTTCTTAGCTGCGAGGTTTTTAATGACTGATTCTATCTCTTTACTTGTGATTGGTTTGTTGAGATCATCAATTTCTTCTTTCATCAATATAGGCTGCTTCTGTGTTTCTAGGAATTTGTCCATTTCCTCTGTATTGTCATTTTTGTTGGAATATAGCTTTTCAAAGTATCCTTTTATGATAGTCTTTATTTCTATGTGGTCATTGGTGATATCTCCTTTCTCGTTTATTATTTTGTGTATTTGCATCTTCTCTCTTTTTTCTTTGTTAGTCTCGCTAAAGGTTTGTCAATTTTATTCATCTTCTCAAAAAAACAGCTCTTGGTCTTGTTTATCTTTTCAAGTGCTTTCTTATTTTCTATTTCATTTAGTTCTGCTCTTATCTTTGTTATTTCCTTCCTTCTTCTTCCTGTGGGATTACTTTGTCATTTTTTTTCTAATTCCTCCAAATATGCAGTTAGTTCTTCAATTTTTGCTCTTTCTTCTTTTTTGATGTATGAATTTATGGCTATAAATTTCACTGTCAGTACTGCTTTTGCTGCATCCCATAAATTTTGGTATGTTGTGTTATCATTATCATTTGTTTCAAGGTAGTCATTGATTTCTTTTGAGATTCCTCTTTGTCCCACTGTTTTTCTAAGAGTGTTCTGTTTAATTTCATTATTTTGGTGTGAAATCTGGGCCTTGGCCCTTGCAGATTTCTAGCTTCACTCCACTGTGGTCAAAGATTTTATTTTGTATTATTTCAATATTTCTGAATTCATTAAGCCTTTCTTTGTGGCCTAGCATAGGTCTATCTTGTAGAATGATCCATGTCCACTTGAGAAGAATGTATATCCTGCTGTGTTTGGGTGTAATGATCTGTATATATCTATTGGACAAGCTCCTCTAATAAATTGCTCAAATATTTCATTTCTTTAGTCATTCCGTTTTGAGATGTTCTGTCCAGAGTTGATAGTGGTGTATTCAAATCCCCCAGTATAATTGTAGATGTGTCTATTCTTTCACTTAGTTTTTCTGTTGTTTGCCTCACGTATTTACAGGAGCCCTTTTTAGGAGCATAAATATTTATGATTGTTCATTCTTCTTGACAGATTGTCCCTTTCACTAATATGTAGTATCCTTCTTTGTCTCTCACAATTGTTTTGCATTTAAAGTCTACTTTGTCTGCTATTAATATAGCTACTCCTGCCCTTTTTTTTTTTTTTTTGGTTATTGTTTGCTTATAAGATTGTTTTCCAACCATTCATGTTCAGCCTCCATGAATCTCTGGCTATAAGATGTGTCTCTTGTAGATAACATATAGATGGGTCATATTTCCTTATCCAATGTCCCAGTCTGAATCTTCTCATAGGTGATTTTAATCCATTGACATTCACTGTTATTACTTTCAAGGTATTATTTATGTTAGCCATATTTTGATTGGACTTCTGTTTGTCATATTTTGTTTTTTTTCTTCTTCTCTTTTTGTCTTTTTTGTTGCTCTTACACTCTCCTCCAACTCTGCCTGTCCTGTTTTGTCCTTTCTTCCTGCAGAACTCCCTTTAGAATTTCTTGAGGGGGAAGTTTCTTGTTGGCATACTCTTTCAATTTCTGTTTATCTGTGATTATTTTGAACTCTCCATTATTTTTGAATGCTGGTTTATCTGGATAGAGTACTCTTGGTCAGAAATTTATTTCCTTTAGTACTTTGACTATATCATACCACTGCCTTGCCTCCATGGTTTCAGATGAGAAATCAGCACTTAATTTTTTGGAGCTTCCCTTGTATGTGACGGTTTTCTTTTCTCTTGCTGCTTTTAGAATTTTCTCTTTGTCTTGAGCGTTGGATAATTTGACAAGTATGTGTCTTGGGGTGGGCCTGTTGGGGTTTATGATGTTTGGGGTTCACTGTGCTTCTTGGATATGTACATCTGTCTCTTTCAGTAGATTTGAGAAGTTTTCAGCCATTATTTCCTGCAACACTCCTTCTGACTCCTTTCTCTTCTCTTCTCCTTCTGGGATGCCTATAATACGTATGTTTGTGCATTTTGCATTGTCATTCATGTCTCTAAGTCCTAGCTGGATATTTTCTATCTTTTTATCAATCAATTTTTCTATCTCTTTTATTTCCGGTGTACTGTCTTCCACATCACTAATTCTCTGCTCTGCCTCTTCTAATCTGCTGCTATTTGCTGCAGGTGTATTTTTGATTTCTTGAACCGTGGTGTTCATTCCCATCATATCTGTTATCTTTTTGCATATGTCTGCAATTTCCCCTCCAAATGTTGACTTCATATTGTTAACCTCTTCCTTTACTTCATTAAATTTGTCTGTGATATATGTTCTGAGATCTTTAATTACTTGTGCGAAGTTCTGCTCCCCTTCCTTATTTTTAGTTCGTTCATTGGATTCAGCCATGTTTTCCTGATTACTGGTTTGTTTTGTAGTTTTTTGTTGCTGTCTGGTCATCATTTTATCTTGATGGGTTAATCAGTTTTTTAGCTTCTTTGTCTAGTCTTGGGGATTAGTTAGCTGTTGTTTTTGTGTAAGTGGTATATCATCTCTTTGTCACTTTGTTCTTCTTATTCTAATTTCTTGTTGCTGGGTGAGTTCACTTTGGAGGAAAGTATTAGGGCCAGGGAAAGGCAATTGTGTAAGAAAGGAAAATCTGTAAAGTAGTACTGGTAAGAAATGTTAACAGAGCAACAATATGAATTCTGGGAGAATGGATAATAGATTCATGCATGTTGTGTAGAGTTATAGCAGTAGGTAGAGTACCTATAATGAGGTAGTTGACTGAATATGGGAGGAATATGGTATGAATTAAAAAGTTAGTGTTTTCGTGAGAGAGGGAAAGAGAAAAGAAAGGCAATAGTTTCAAGAGTGGATAAAAGACAGAAAACAAAACAAAGGTATTAGAAATTAACAGACAATTTTGGGGATCAAAGAAAGGGAGGTGGAATATAGGAGAGACAATAGATGATGCAGGATGTCAATATGTGGGGGAAAGGAGATAGTGTAGGTAGCCAAAATCAATTAATACAGAAATGAGGCAGTGGAGGATGAGGAAACGCAACAAATATGAGGTGTTCCCTCCAGCACCTATTGTATAAGTAAGATAAAATAAGAAGAAAATGAGTGACAAGAGAGAAAGAAGAATAAAAAGACCTTGGGGGATACAATGGGAGAAAAGATTAGGAGATAATGCAATGTTAGCAATCACTACAATAAAAAATAAAAAAAAATTAAAAAAACAAAACAAAAAAACAAAAAAGAAAAAACACAAATGTTGAGGGCTAGGACATTCAATGACATCAGATGTACCACAGGGTGTGGTGGATTCAAGGAAGGAAAGTCTGTGATATTGCAGACTCAAGAGGTGTGATTCTTGGGGTGTAGGCCACCAGGGTTTAGGGGACACAGACCTGGCAACCTCAAATCTGGTTAACAGGAAGCCTGGGAGCACCGCAGTGCAACACAGCCTTCAGGGATCCCCACAGCTCAGTGCCAGACCTATGGGGGAGATCACATCCACAAACACTGACCTATGCTTCAGAACCCCACATTTCACCCTCTCACTAGTGTCTCCTCTGTGGCTGTATCACTAATTCGACTTCAGGACAGCTCCCGTCCTGCAATCACCTGAAACAGCCACCTGTGAGTCCCTCTACACTGCAGCCAATTTAATGACGCTGCAGATCAGCAGCCAGGCCCAGCCGGCATGGCTCCAGCCGGAAGTGCAGATATCAGTGTCTGAACCTGAAATTCCCATGCCTTGCAAAATATTCCCCTAATCAGCTTCCAGACATCTCCCACCCTGCAGGCCCCTGAACCAACCTCCTGGTGATGTCTCTTTTTTGTGAGTGATTTAAGGCTGCTGCAGATTGGCAGAGAGCCTTGGGGGTGGGGCTCTAGCCAGAAGTACTATTATTCATGTCAGAAATAAAAAATTTCCCCACCTCACACAAAACTTCCGTCTGTCTCCCCAAATCGGTCTGCAAAGGCCTCCTGCAGCTCCGCCCACCCCAGGTGGGAGCGTCCCACATGCAGCCCCCACCACCATGTAAAAGAGCCTCAATTTTATCTTATACATGAATTTTCTCTATTGCCTTCCCACCAAATCAATGTCCCGACACCTCCTGCCCTGCAAAATCTTGAAACAGCCTGGTCCCGAAGAATTTCCAATGCTGCCCAGTTGCTTCTATGCAGGAGAGACACTCAGGTGCACTCACTCAACCACCATCTTGCCCCATCCCTCTCCCCCTGCCTTTGAATTCAGCCCCCTGCCCTCCAGCAAGTGTGAGGGAGGAACAATTCTTATCCAACAGTGGCCCCTAGTGGTGGTAGTTTTGCCTCTGACTTTCCACCACAGAGCCGCTTTCTTTTTCCTGTAGCTTCTTCTGCCTCTTTTCTTCCCATCAGACATACATGAGAGAACTGTCCAGGACACAAGAGCAGAGGTTCTCTTCTCACAAAATGATTTTAAGAGCCAAAGATGGGTTCCATATATTAGTAAAAGGGGTAAACTTTCAGGAAGAAAGAACAAAAATAAAGATTTATGCACCTAAGCATGAGGCTCAAAATACATGAGGCAAACACTGGGAAAATTAAGTGGAGAAATAGATGCTTATACAAGTATAGTGGGGTAATTTAATACAAAACTATTATGACTAGACAGAACATCTCAACAAAGAATCAATAAAGAAACAAAGACTCTGAATAATACATTAGAGGATCTGGACCTAATTGACATATACAGAACAGTACACCCAAATACAGTGGGATATACTTTCTTCTCAAGTGCACATGGACCATTATCCAATATACACCACATACTAAGCCACAGAATAACACTCAAAGAATTAAAAAAGATTGAAATTATACAAAGTAATTTCTCTGATTATAATGGTATGAAGCTTAAAATTAGCAGGGGCCAGAAAACTAGGTCAGACACAAATACATGGAAATTAAACAACACACTCTACAAAAAACACTAGGTCAAGGAGGAAATTACAAAAGAAATCAGGAAATACCTTGAAATGAATGAAAAGGACAACAATACATATCAAAACTTATTGGATTCAGCCAAAGCTGTACTGAGAGGGAAATTTATAGACATAAATATATAAATGAAAAAAAAAAAAGAAGAGCAAAAATCAAAGACCTAACTACACACCTGTAGGAATTAGAAAAAGAAAAACAAACTAACCCCAAATGAAGTAGAAAGAACTAAATAAAGATTAGAGTAGAAATAAATGAAATAGAAAATAAGAAATCACTAGAAATATTAAGAAAACTAAAACATGGCTCTTTGAGAAGATCATTAAGATTGAAAAACTCTTAGCTCTATCAACAAAGAAAAAAGGAGATAAGATGTAAATACACAAAATAATAAATGAAGAAGGAGATATCACCATTAACCACACAGAAATAGAGTACCAGAAAAGGATACTTTGAGAAATTATATGCCAACAAGAAGGATAATTTAAAGGAAATGAACTAATTCTTAGAAACACACAAGCAGCTTACATTGACAAAAGAATTTGATGAACTCAACAGACCAATCACAAGTAAATATGGAATCAGAACCTCCCAAATAAGAAGAGTGCAGGATCAGACAGCTTCACAGGTGAATTCTACCAAACATTCCACAGAGAACTAACACCAATCCTGCTTAAACTCTTCCAAAAAAAAAAAAAAAAACAAAAGTAGAAGGACCATTGCCTAGCTCATTCTATGATGCCAACATTACCCTAAAAACAAAGCCAAACAAAGACACCACAAGAAAGGAAAATTACAGACTAATTTCTGCAATGTCCAGATGCTAATATCCTCAAAAAAATACTTGCTAATCATATTCAAAAGCACATCAAATGAATTATATACCATAAGCAAGTGAGTTTCATCCCAGGTATATAAGGATTATCCAACAAAAGAAAATCAATCAATGTAATACACCATATAAACAGATTGAAATAAAAAATCACATGATCATATCTACAGATGCAGAAAAGCATTCACCAAAATACATCACCCTTTTCCTGATGAAAATCCTGCAAAAGAGATAGTAATAGGAGGAAAATTTTTGAACTGGAGTATATATGAAAAAGCCACAGCTAACAACATGTACAATGGTGAAATCCTAAAACCTTTCCCACTAAGATCAAGAACAAGACAACGATCTGCACTGCCCCTGCTTCTATTTAACATTGTGTTAGAAGTACTTACTCAAGCACTTAGGCAAGAGAAAGATATAAAATGCATCCAAATTGAAAGGAAGAAGTCAAAATTTCACTATTTGCAGATAACATGATCCAATGTATGAAAGGCCCTGAGAAATCTACACCAAAACTTGTAGAACTTATACATTATTTCAGTAATGTCACAGGTTATAATATTAATGCACTAAAGTCAGTAGCATTTCTGTACACTAGTAATGAGCAATCTGTGAAGGAAATCATGACAAAAATCCAATGTACAAGAGCAAATAAAAGAATCCAATACCTAGGAATAAACTTATCGAAAATGTAAAGGATTTCTACACAGAAAACTACACAGCCCTGTTAAAGTAAATCAAAGAAGACTTTTTTAAAAATGAAGAATATTCCATTTTCATGGATGGGAAGACTAAACTTCATTAAGATGTCCATCCTACTGAAAATGATCTACACATTTAAAACAATCTCAATAGAAATCAACACATCATTTTTATTGAATTGGAAAAACTAAATATGAAATTTAAATGGAAGGGCAAGTGTCCCCAAATAGCAAAAGATATATTGAAAAAGAAAAATGAAATTGGAGGAATCACACTTTTTGACTTTAAAACATTCTATAAAGCTACAGTGGTCAAAACTTCATGGTATTGACACAAGGATAAACATACCAACAAATTGAGCCAAATTGAGAGTTCTGATTTAGAATCAGATATTCAAAAAGGCCACCAAACACATTCAACTGGAGAGAATGGCATCTCCAACAAATTGTGCTTGGAAAACTGGAATCCATATCCAAAAGAATGTGAGAGAAACACCATCTCACACCATATACAAAAATCAACTCAGGATTGATCAAAGATCTAAATTTAAGAGCAAACAGCATAAAGACCTTGAAAGATAATCTAGTGGAACATTTACAGGACCTTGTAATAGGGAATATTTTTTCAAGTCTTTATTGTTTTTAATGTTACATTAAAAATATATGAGGCTTCCATATACCCCCCACCCCCCTCACCCCACTCCTCCCACATCAACAACTTCTTTCATCATTGTGGGATATTCATTGCATTTGGTGAATATAATTTGGAGCACATGGAAAATGCTTTACATTGTAGTTTACACTCTCCCCCAGTCCACCTAGTGAGCCATGGCAGGACATACATTGTACAGTGTCTTTCCTTGCAGTACCACCGAGGACAACTCCAAGTCCTGAAAATGCCCCCACATCATATCTCTTCTTCCCTCTCCCTAACATCAGCAGGTACTGTGGCCACTTTCTCCACATCAATGCTATAAATTCTTCCATTACTAATCACAATAGTTCCATAGTAGAATGCGGTCACCCCTCGGGCTGTAGTGTGGTTTGCTGGCCTGGGAGGGGAGCGGCCGTGGCAGGCCAAGCTGCTGCCCCCATAAGGGTGGCTGAGTCAGACTCACCGCCACCCCTGAAGGGAGCTCGGCTTGGGCACAGAGTGCCCTCGGGTCTCCCCTTCTCGGCAGCCATGCTTCCACGGCCGTCCCTCCTCCCGGATGGCTCCACACGATGCCTGTGGGGCGGCACCCTTCTTCTTCTTTCTCCCTGTGCAGGCGCAGGGCTGAAAATTCCAGTCTGCCCTTTTCCCCTCCCCCGACAGCAGCAACAGCCAGGCGTGGGCGGAAAAATCCATTCTGCCCTTTTCCCTCCCCCCAACAGCAGCAACAGCCAGGCATGGGCGGAAAAATCCAGTCTGCCCTCTTCCCTTCCCCCGACAACAGAAACAGCCAGGCGTGGGCGGGAAACTCAAGTCTGCCCTCCACTCCAGCAACAGCAGCCACCAATCCCTAAACCCTGCCCCTTCCCCCAGCAATAGCGACAGCCAATCCCTAATCACAACCCCTCCCCCATCCAGTACCGCCCACTGACCTTTCTCCAGCAACCAATCAGAACAGGGCGTGGCTTCGACCAATCAGCCTTCCCCAGCCCAATAAAACTGTTGCCTCTCCCTCAATAAAGTGGACTTGTGTGTTTACTTTGTCTCCGCGGTGGTTCTTCTGCCGTGCGCCCTCCAGTCCTGAGAGCCCCCGACAAGGGCCTGGCCTCCCTTGTCTCCAGTTCATCGCCTGCTTCTCCGGGCAACCCCTTCGTTGCCGGCTTCGCCGGGCGACCCCGTCAGCCGAACCGCGCAACCCCTGTGAGACCGATCCCTCGTCTGCTGCCGGACCGACCCCTCGTCCCAAGCGGCACCGACCCCTCGTCCTAAGCTGGACCGACCCCTCATCCACAGCCAGACCCCACCTCTACCGACCGAGCAAGCCGTCGCAGCTGGCGCCCAACGTGGGGCAAGGCAACTCCACCAGACCGATCCCTAGTCTGCTGCCGGACCGACCCCTCGTCCAGAGCTGGACTGACCCCTCGTCTGCAGCCAGACCCCACCTCTACCGACCAAGCAAACCATCGCAGTAGAATATCAGTAAGTTTACACTAATCCATACTCTAATCCTCCAGCCTGTGGACCCTGGGATGTTTATGTCCACTCCACCTCTATATTGCAGGAGCTTAGGTTCCACATGGATGAAAGATGCAATTTTCCTGCTTGCAGGTGTAGGCACTCTTGGCTCTGTGGTGTGGTGGTTGACCTTCTTCACCTCTCTGTTAGGTGGCCAGGGTAAGTCCAATAAACCAGACAGTATAAGTTGCAAGTCTGTTGAGGCTTAGGGCCTGACTATCACATGGACAGTCCAGAGATTCAGATCTCCTGAATATACACCAACTCCAGTGCTAACCACAGGTCCAGTAAAAGTGACAGAAGAGGCATATGTAGAAAGGTCATATGTGAATCTAACTCCATCACACTCAGGAACACAAACTCCAAAGTAGTGCCCACTGACATGGCACTGAACTCCAGAGCCATCTGCCATGACCATAGAACCTGTGGGTCTCTATAGCCCTCAGGAGAACCAGTACCTGAGGTTGTATCTACTTTGGCTGTCTCTGGGACCTTGCTGAGGTGTGTGTAAGCACAACCTCTCTGATGACCTCCTGACTCTCTTTTAGAGACTCATAGCCATATAAACTCATTTGTTCTTTTCATTTCCCCTTTTATTCAAAATCATAAAGCAGTTTTTAACGCCTAATATTACATATAGGCTGAGGTATTCTGCTCTTCTGAGTTGACCCTTTTATTCAAAGTCTTTTTCTAGTTACATCACCAGCTGGTGCTTGGTAGTAATTCCTCAGCACCAGGGAGGGGCATCCCTGGGAGTTGTGTCCCATGATGGGGGGAAGGTAATGCATTTACATTCTGAGTTTGGCTTGAACTTCACATCCAAATCCCAAGCAGTGAAAGAAAAAATAGATAAATGGGAACTCCTCAAAATTAAAACTTTTACACCTCAAAGATGTGATGGAAGAAAATATTTGGTAATTATATATCTGATAGGAGCCTAACATACAGCATATATAAAGAAAACATATCTAAAAACAAAAGACAAACAACCCTTTTAAAAATGGGGAAAAGAGAAAGACAAAGTAGATACACCTCCAGGTATTGGTGCTCCTGAGAGGTATGGAGACACAGATTCTACGGTCATGGCAGATGCCTCTGGAGTGGGCCTTACTATGGAAATTGTGCTCCTGAGTGTGATCGAGTTGGACTCAGATGTGACATTTCTACACATGCCTCTTTTGTCACTTTTACTGAATTTGTAGTTTTTCACTGGGGTTGGTGTATCCTAAGAAGACTTGAAGCTATGGACTGGCCATGTGGCAGCTGGGCTCTAAGCCTCAGCAGATTTGAACCTCCTATTCTCTGGTTTGTTGAACCTCCTAATCTCTGGTTTGTTGAACACCGGCCAGCTAACAGGAAAGTGAAAATGGCTAACCACCACACCAGGGAACTGAGATTGCCTACAACTTTAAGTAAGAGAATCAAATCCACCAACCCTGTTGGAATAAGTCCCCTCTCAGTATAGAGGTGGAATGGACATCACCAACCCAGGGTCTACAGGATGGAGGAATAAATTATGGAATAGTGTGAGCTTAATGGTATTCTACTGTAGAATCATTTTGAATAGTAAGGGAAGCAGCTGTAGCATTGATCTGGAGAAAGTGGCTATGGTAGTTGCTGAGGGAAGGGAGAAGGAAGAGTTGAGATGTGGGACATTTTTGCTACTTGGAGTTGTCCTAAATGATATTGCAGGGACAGATGCTGGACATTATATATCCTGCCATAACCCACTGAATGTACTGGGGAGAGTGTAAACTACAATGTAAACTATAATCCATGCGGTCTGGCAGCGCTCCAAAATGTAGTCACCAAATGCAAATAATATGCCACAATGATAAACAATGTTTTTGATGTGGGAGGAGTGGGAGGGTGGTGTGTGGGAAATGGAAGAACCTTTTACTTTTTTTAATACAACTTTATTTTGTGATCTATGTATCTTTAAGAAACATACAATTTAATAAGTAAAAAGAAAGAATACGGAACTTGCTCATGGAATAACATGGATGAACCTTGAGGTCCTTATGTTGAGTGAAGCAAGTCAGACATTGAAGGACAAATATTACATGACTTTTGATATAAATTAAGCAAATCAAGCAGACTCAGAGAGCTATTGTCTGTAAGAGATATTTAGAGGAAATACAAATGGAGAAGTTTGTGAGCCAATGCCCATATGGACCAAATCTATGATAAGGTGAAAGTGTGTCATTGGGTAGTGAAGGACTATGACAAAACATTGGTGATACTATTGGGTTAGGCATTGCTGGTTTGACAGGAGTGGGGTAGTGAGGGTAGGTTGGACGGCTCATGGAATTGGGGGAGGGTTGGGCAATGGACCATGTGAACACTGGGAATTGTCAGGTATGTGGCTGAATGTAAAAAGTTGAGAACACTCCTATGGCAATATGACAAGGGAGGGTTACTGCCTTATGGTGTTGGATGGGGAGCATTCAGGACAGGGTGCACCTGGTGCAGGCTTCCAGGGAGAGTGTGAGAGATCATTTTGTCATATTGTTTTGGGTTGGTGTGTGGAAACCCACATAATGAGTGGGAAGCTCTTGAACTCCCATCCTGGGGAGAACCTATATCTTCTCAAACAATGGGACAGGAGTCATTTTAGGGCATAGGTGATTCCTAGGAGGTGAGGACAAACCAGAATGTCAAGACTTCAGTGTTGCAAGTAACTATGAATCTTATCCAAGTAGTGAAGCCAGATGATCAATATTGGCCCCAAGGGGAGACAGAGGGAGCACATAGAGTACATGAAAGAGGGGTATATATTGGGCAATGGAAGTGTTCTACATGATCTTACAATGATGGACACTGGTCATGTTAAATGTCATCAAAATTTATAAATGTATGTGCTGTAAAATGTAAACCACAATATAAACCATTGACCGTGGTTAGTAGCTATGATTTACTGCTTGTATAACAGTTGAAACAAATGTACCATCCACATATAAAACGGTATTAACATGGGAAGGGGAAAATGGGGGAGGATGTTGGGTATATGGGAGTCCCCTATATGCTGTTTGTGACTTTTCTGTGAACTAAAACTTCTTTGAAAACAAAATTTTATAGTTTTGTTTAATGGAATAAACAAAATGGAGTAAATGGAAGGAAATGTCAGTATACACACAGTACAATATATATTAAACTGATGAAAGAAAAAAGTTTTAAAAAAATAATAGTTTTCATTATTTTGTAATATCCCAAATTTTAAATTTTATTTTAAATTTTTTCTGTATTTTATTTTTAATATTTAACCTATCATTATTATTTGATTTTCCTAATAATTGTATTTGGCTATTTTATTGGCTTCATTTTTGAAGAAGCTTTGGATCACAGAAGAGTTACATTTGGTGAAGGGGAGAATCATTAGTGTGGAGTGTCAGTAATGAGGGATACATGGGAGGAATTTCACCTGGAAATACACATAAGGTATATAAATGTTTTCAAATATTCATGTGGCATTGCCACAGTGGATGGAGAGACACACAATAACTGAGAGAATATTGAATTCTAATCCTGGAGAGCTCTGCTACATTCTCTAATGGAACAGCAGCAATCCCCCAAGTACAGGGGCAATGACTAGTGAAGAAAAATGGCCCATTGATGGACCCTTGATATTGATGACTGTGCTTATGATCCTTTGCTCTTGAAATTGAAACTTAGCCTTGTGTTTAGGGTGCCTAAAAGTTACCTTCTGAGATCCTACTTGTTGCTCAAATGTAGCCTCTTTCTAAGACAAATTCAGCATACAAATGCGTTGTCTTCCCCACAGAGTAGGACATGACTCCTAGGGATGAGCCTTCACCAATCACATAGCAGGGTAACTGGAAAAAGATGTAAAAGAAAAGGGGGGGAATGCAAAGACAAACGAGTTCATAAGACTGAGAGACTTCAAAGTGAATTGGGAGGTCATTTCAGAGGTAGCACTTATGCACATCTCAGCAGGATCTCATAGACTGCCAAAATAGATACTACCCCAAATAGTGAGTCTCCTGAGAGCTCTGGAGACACCTAGGTCCTATGGTCATGGTAGATAGGTCAGGAATTTGGTGCCTTCCCAGTGGGCCTAACGTGGGGTTTGTGCTCCCCATTGTGACAGAGTTGGGACTCAGTTATGACTTCCATACACATAGCTCATCTGTCCCTTCTATTTGAACTTATACTTGGTGATGGTGTTAGTAGATGTACACCCAAGAAACTTAAGTCTTTGGACTGCCCATGTGCCAGCTGTGCCCTGAGCCTCAGTGGAGTTGCAACACCTACTCTCCAGTTCATTGGACCCACCTAGGGCAATTAACAAAGAGGTGAGGATGGGCAACCACTATAACAAGGAAATAAGAAAGCCTATAACTGCCAGCAAGAGCATCCCATCCATATATGGGATCAAACTCCCCTCTCAATGAGAGGTGGATTGGGCATCACCATCCCAGAATCCTTAAGAATGGGAAAGAACTATGGACTAGAGTGGACTTACTGGTATTCTTCTATAGCCTTATTGTCTATACTTCTTGTTACTTATTGTAATTCTAGCAATGGAAGAAATTATAACATTGGTGTGGAGGCAGTGATCGCTGGAGGATCTGAGGGCAAGGAGAGGGAAAAACAGTTGTAACATGGGGGTGTTTTGGGGACTTGGAGTTGTTCTGAATGGCTTTGCAATGACAGATAAAGGCCATTATATGTCTTCCCATAACCTACAAAATTATGTGGGAGAGAGTGTCAACTACAATGTAAACTATAATCAATGCTCAGTAGCAATATCCTGAAATGTGTTTATCAATTGCAATGAATGTATGTCCCTAATGAAAGATGTTGTTTATGTGGGAGAATGTGGGAACTATGAGGAGCAGGGCATATAGAAATTCCTACACATTTTATGTAAAATTTATGTAATCTAAGTACCTATAAAATAATTTTTAAAAAATATTTTTTAAAAAAGAAACCAGTCTAAGTAGGATAAGACAAAACAGCAGAGATATTAGAATGATCACTGTTTGCCCAGGCCTTAGGCAGAGGGAGGTACATTGAGTAGGTGAAGCTCAGAAATTTTCAGAACAGTGAAATTATTCTCTGTTATACTGGGTTGCAGGCATATGACATTATGTATTTTTCAAAACCCATTGAACTTGACAACATCCAAGTTCAAAAATAATCTAACTGTATTGTAAATGCATCAAATGCCCTATCTGAGGGGTATGGGAGGAAAAGATGCTGGATTAGTAATATTGGATATGAACAGTATCTGTAATATGAAATCAATGGGCACTGTACACAGGTATGCTACTCTATTTGATATTGTGTCCCATCAGGGTATGTGTAAACAAATTTTACTTTTATACATGTACACTGGAATTAAGCAATGAAGTAAATGAATGGAATATGGGAAATATGCTTCCCAACATGGTGTGGAAGGATTCAGATAAGCAAGGGGAGGATGTTAGATTGTTCTGTTAATGAGTTAGGGACAGACACATCAGTGTGAATTTGTGTGGAGGTAAATATAGTTACACAGGGTTGCATGTAGAAATATTTGCAGATATGTATATATACATAGGATTGTGTACACACATATGTGTTTTTGTAATATCCATGGAGATGGCCGAGTAGCAAGGCACATATAGTGTCCAGACTTTAGATATTAAAAGCATTTTTGCAAGAAGAATTTTCTTGGAGAAATAGCTGCCTGCAGGACTAGGTCAAGAAATATACAAAAAGAATCTGGAGTATCTCTTAGTACCAAAAAGTTAGTATGTGTTCAAATAAAACTGGTAATGTTGGGGATAATTTCAAATAGACACAGGACATAGCCAAAAGGGTTCCAAAGGTCAAAACTGGAATAAACTGTAAAACAAAATAAAGTAGTACTGTATCACAACCCAAAGTAAGAAATAAATGTCATGAGGCAATCCTAATATAAATAATTGATTTTTAAAAGATACATATTTATTGTGAAGATGAATTCCATAATATATGGAGATATTTTTCTCTCAAGGCAGTGGCACAAACATCACACTCCTGAATGTGGGCTTCATGTATTAATTTCATTCCAAAAGCCATATATGGAAATGCAGAGAATTGATGAGTATTGGGGAAGCTGGGGAAGCTCCAAACACTGTTGATCAAGGTCAACATCAAGAGTGATAAGTCATGTTGATAGGATGCACCCTAGATATGATGCAATGAAAATAACACATTATCCTGGGATCTTCCTCCAAAATCCCATTAACCCTGTCTAAACATGAGAAGAATATCAGGCAAATTCAGAGTGAGGGGCACTTTAAAAAATACCCGACCTACACTCCTGAAAAGCATACAACTCATAAAACATGAGGAGAAAATCTGAGACGTTGTCACTGCCTGAATGGCTTAAGAATTTTTGAAAATAAATATAATTTGCTATTCTGGCTTGGAGGTGTTAAGATGTTGGAAAAGTATGTGAGAAGTTCTTGAAAATCCTCTCTACTATACTTGCAACTTTTCTGTAAATCTAACACAGTTTTAAAATATTAATGTTATTAATAAATAAGTTATTAGTGAAGTGCAAAATTCCAGAAACTTTGAATTCCAAGGTTCAATCCATGACAATTACATTTACATACCTTGGATAAGAATATAGCATTGCTGCCTCACATTATTCTTCCATTAAATCAGAATAGTGAAAAACAATTTCATGGAATAATTGAATTAAATGAAATAATGAATACAAAATGCCTGACACTGTGCTTAGGATAAAAATGAAAATTTTTCTTTGTAGTCCAAGCCCACACAGATTCACTTCCCACTACAATTGTGCTATTTCCATCCCTCATCCTCTCTGTAGGGTTTTGGCAACAGCGATCGTCATGTTGACTGAGAGTAAGCTTTCATCATGGCAAGTAATTTCACGACCATCACCTTCTATAATCCTGCCCTGACTCTCAATAATTTAAAACATAAATATCCATGTTCTGCACAAAACACCAGGCTCTCTATACTATGGCTACTGCCAAACTGGTCAGGCTGCTTATCCCCTTTTCACATCCTACCCCTTCATTGTTCATCAGATAGCAAGAACTAATTTTAAAACCTCACCACACCATATGGTTATCTTGATTGGATTGTTTCCCTCCTGTTTCTTCTTGGTGTGCTTCTACACCTTTCTCCTCTTTAAGTTACCCCAATCTCTACTTTCAGTGTCAGTGCAGTCATCTCCCTTGTGAAGCCTTCACTTGTCTCCACAGAATGAGCATAAACTTTTAGATCCACTTCACCAGGATGTCAGTGCCATCTCAGGGTATTTCATGTAGTCACTACTATTTTTGCTTGCACATAATCTCTATAAGATGTGGAAGAATATTTTACTTATCTCTTTATTCACAAAATATTATTTAGTAACTTCCATGATGTGTTTGATGACTAAATGGTTGTTGAATGACTAAAATTAAAAATGAATGAGGGATGTGCAGAAAGGTCACATCTGAGTAAAATTCCATCATACTCAGGAATACAAACTCCAAAGTAGGGCCCACTTATATGGCGCTGAACTCCAGAGCCAGCTGCCATGACCACAGAACCCGTGGGTCTCTGCAGCCTTCAGGAGAACTAGTACCTGGCCTTCTATCTACTTTGGCTGTCTCTGGGACCCTGCTGAGGCATGCATAAGCACTACCCTTCTGATGACCCCCTGACTCTTTTTTGGAAACTCATAGCCATATAAACTCATTTCTCCTTTTCATTTCCCCCTTTTATTCAAGGTCAAAAAACAGTTTTTAACAACTGTTATTACGTTATTACGTGAAGGTTGAGATATTCTGCTGGTCTGAGTTGACCTTTTATTCAAAGTTTTCTTCTAGTTACATCATCATCTGGTGCTTGGTAATAATCCCTCAGCACCAGAGAAGCTCATCCCTGGGAGTCATGTCCCATGCTGGGGGAAAGTAATGCATTTTCATGCTGAGTTTGGCTTAGAGAGTGGCCACATTTGACCAACATGGAGGATCTCAGGAGGTAACTCTTAGGCAAACTGCACCTCTAGGCCTAGTTCATATTTTAGGCACACAGGCTCATAAGCATAGTCATCAGTATAAAGGGCTCATTGTTGGACCATCCTTATTAGTCTTTGTCATTGCATTTGGGGATTGATGCTGTTCCATTGGGGAATGTGATAGAGCTCCCTAGTTTAGGAACTCAACATTCCCTTATTTGAAGTTTTTAATTGTAACCACTATGAAAATATCCAAACATTTTTATGTACCCTATATACATGCCTGGCGAACTCCCTCCCAGCCATGTGGCTCCCATCAATCACATCCCACACAGTGTTCCTCCCCTGCCAGAGTTGAACCTCTCTGTTCACACTGAGACTATTTTAATACTTACTCTTTTAAATCTAAATGTGATTTTGAAAATAATTGATTCTTCCTTCCAATGTACAATATATAGTCAAAATAACCTGCTGGATGTTGATTAAATTTAGAATATTAAAATTTTGTTCAACACACACACAAAAAAAACTTCTTAGAAAATGAAGCCTAATATATTGTCGAGTTCCACAAATAATAAAGTGGAAGATAGTGATGGATTTAAAGGTTAGATATATAATACATAGTAATTTAGAAAAACTAAAGTAAAAATAAAATGGGGTATCAAAAAATGAAAATGCTTCATTTTTGATGTTTTGTCTTTCATTAATGCAATAGGTGTTGCCCCGTATGTACAGTGGCAAGGCAATTTCATTTCTTCCTCAGTGTCTACATCCTTTCTTTTTTTCTAATTATTTTTTTGTCTACACAAAATGTTTAGATCACAGTAATTCACATATATAATATAGGGTATTCCCACATATCCAATATCAAACATTTTGTCCCTTCCCTAGCAACGATATTTTTACATGTTCATATTGTATTTGTTGCACTTGATGTACAGATATTGAAACATAAATTTCAACCAAGGTTCCATGTTGGCTTACATTATGATCTATATTTTAGACTATACACTTTTCTAAATTTTTAGTTATCTTATGTTTTGCATTATAGTTTACATTTTAACCTATAGACTTTTATACAATTTTCGTGTAATTTAACATGTCCTATATCCATCATTGCATGATCTTGTGGAACACTTCCATTACCCTACAGTTACCCTGATTCCATCTATTCAATACCCCTCTCCCCCTCCCCAGAGCACCCACTGTGACAATCAGTCTTCATTACTTGAAGGACCATATTCAGCGATACTTGCAACAGTGTTGATGGCTTGACATACTCGACTGTCCTAACCCATTTAGAGCCACCAGTATTCTTGAGAGACACATTTCCCTGTTTGAGAACATCAGTCTTCAGGATGTGGGTATAACTTCACACTAATTGTATGGATCTCCAACGAGTGATATAACCCACTATGACAAAATGAGCATTCACACGCTACCTGGAAGCCTGACCTGTGTAAGATGTCCCTGCTTAAGCATCTTAAACAGGTAAACTTCCTTATTATATTTTCTAAAAAGTTTTCTCAACATTACAGTTTCAACCACATACCTGACAATCTACTATGTCCAAATATTTTCCCACCCTCCCCCCAATTTCTAGGGCCATCTGACCCTTCCTCCAATCCCTACCCCCCTCAAGCCATCAAAGCTCCACCCAAGGCATCCCTATGCCCCCATTTTATCCCTTCCCTCTACAAATACTTACATACAGCTTATCATAGATTTAACCCATGTAGGTGTTAGCTCTCTTCCAAACTTTCTTTAAGCCTATCAACCGGTCTGTAGCTCTCTGAGACAACTTATCATGTAATATTTGTGCTTCAATGCCTGGGTTGCTTCACTCAACGTAAGGTTCTCAAGATTCATCCATGTTATCACATGTGTTTGTACTGTATTCCATCTTATAGCTGAGTAGTAGTCCATTGTATGTATATGCCACATTTTATTTATCCATTCATCTATTGATGGGCATTTGCATTGATTCCAACTTTTGGCAATAGTAAATAATGCTGCTATGAACATTGGTGTGCATATATCAGTTTGTATCCTTGTTTTCAGTTCTACTGGGTAAATACCACCAGTGGAATCGCTGGGCCATATGGCAAATCCATAGCTAGTTTTTTTTTTTTGACAAACCACCAAACTGTTCTCCAGAATGGCTGTATCCTTCTGCATTTCCACCAGCATGAGTGAGTGTTCCCATTCTTCCACATCCTCTCCAGTACTTGTAGTCTTCTGTGTTTTTGATAGCTGCCAGTCTCGTGGGAGTAAGATGGTATCTCATTGTGGTTTTGATTTGCATTTCCCTAAAATCTAGTGATTTGAGCATTTTTCATGTGCTTTTGAGTCATTTGTATTTCTTATTTGTTGAAGTTTCTATTTAAGTCTTGACACTTTTTAAAATGGGTGGGTTGTCTTTATTTTTGAGATATAGGAATTCTTTATATTTGAAGGATATTGGTCTCCTATCAGATATATGGTTACCAAATATTTTTACCCATGGGGTAGGCTCTCTTTTCATTTTCTTGACAAAGTCCTTTGAGGTGCAAAAAGCTTTAATTTTGAAGAAGTCTCATGTATCTATTTGTTCTTCTACTCGTGCTTCTGGTGTGAAGTACATGAAGCCATTTCCTATTACAAGGTCCTGTAGGTGTTTCCCTACGTTGCATTCTAAGGTCCTTATGGTCTTATGGTCTTGGCTCTTATATTCAGGTCTTTGATCCATCTTGAGTTGATTTTTTTTATAAGATGTGAGTTGGTAATCCTCTTTCAGTGGGTTTGGTGGTCTTGTGAATATCATATGACCGTATCTATGAGGAGCTATATCAGAATTTTCAAATTGGTTCCATTGGTCAGTGTGTCTCTCCTTGTGCCAGTACCATGCTGTTTTCACTACTGTACTATGTTTTGAAGTCAGGTAGTGTAATTCCTCCAATTTTGTTTTTTCTTTTTCAATATGTCTTTGGCTATTCAGGGCCTCTTTCCTTTCCAAATAAATTTCTTAGCGAGTTTTTCTAGTTCATTAAAGAATGTTGTGTTGATTTTCATTGGGATTACATTGAATGTGTAGATCAGTTTTGGTAGGATAGGCATCTTAATAATATTTAGCCTTCTTATCCATGAACAGGGAGTATTCTTCCATTGATTTAAGTCTTCTTTGATTTCCTTGAACAGTGTTGTGTAGTTTTCTGTGTATAAATTTTGTACATCTTTAGTTAAATTTATTTCTAGGTATTTGATTTTTTAATTTACTATTGTAAATGGTATTTTTTATTGATTTCCTCCTCAAGTTTTTCATTAGTGTTGTACAGACATGCTACTGATTTTTGCGCATTGATCTCATAACCTGTGACATTACTGAACTCATTTATAAATTCTAGAAGCTTTGTTGTAGATTTCTCAGGGTTTTCTATGTATAGGGTCATATCATCTTCAAATAGTGGAATTTTGACTTTTTCTTTTCAAATTTGAATGCCTCAATGCTCAGGCAAGTACTTCTAACACAATATTAAATAGAAGGGGTAATAATGGGCATCATTGTCTTGTTCCTGATCTTAGAGGGAAAGATTTTCAGATTTCAAAATTGTAAATGATGTTAACTGGGGGTTTTCCATATATATCTTTTATCATGTTCAGAAAGTTTCCATCTACTCCAATCTTTTGCAGAGTTTTTATTAAGAAATAGTGCTGTATTTTGTCAAATGCTTTTTCTGCATCTGCAGATATGATCATGTGATTTCTTTCCTTCAATCTGTTTATGTGGTGTTTACATTAGTGTATTTTCTTATGTTGAACCATCCTTGCATACGAGGAATGAATTCTTCCTGGTCATGGTGTATAATTCGTTTAATGTGCTGCTGAATATGATTAGTATTTTGTTGAGGATTTCCACATCTATGTTCATTAGAGAGATTGGTCTGTAATTTTCCTTTCCTGTGGCATCTTTGTTCAGCTTTGATATTAGGGCAATATTGGCATCATAGTATAAGTTAAGCAATGTTCTTCTGTTTCAATTTTTTGGAAGAGTTTCAGCAAGATTGGCATTAGTTCTTTATGGAAAGTTTGGTAGAATTCACCTTTGAAGCCATCTGGCCCAGAACTCTTATTAGTTGGGAGGCTTTTAATAACTGATTCTATATCTTTACTTGTGGTTGATTTGTTGAGATTGTCAGTTTCCTCTTTCATTAATATAGGTTGTTTATGTGTTTCCAGGAATTTGTCCATTTTCTCTGAATTTTCATTTTTGTTGGAATATAGTTTTTCAAAGTATCCTCTTATGATAGTCTTTTTTCTGTGGGGTCAGTGGTGATATCCCCTTTCTCATTTCTTATTTTCTGTATTTGCATCTTTTTTTTTTCTTGTTAGTCTAGCTAAGGGTTTGTCAATTTTATAGATCTTGTCAAAGAACTGGCTCTTGGTTTTGTTTATTTTTTCAAGTGCTTTCTTATTTTTTCATTTAGTTCTGCTCTGATCTTTGTTATTTCTTTCCTTTTCCTTTGCGTTTAGTTTGTCATTGTTTTTTTTACTAAATCCTCCAACTGTGAAGTTAGTTTTTCAATTTTAACTCTTCTTTTATCACGTGTGAATTTATGGCTATAAATTGCCCTCTCAGTACCACTTTTGCTGCATCCCATAAGTTTTGATATGTGCATTATCATTTTCATTTGTTTCAAGGTAGTTATTGATTTCTTTTGAGAGTTCCTCCTTGACCCACTGTTTTTCTAAGAGTGTTTTATTTAACTTTCATATCTTGTTGCCAAATCCGGGTCTCTGACCTTTGCAGATTTCCAGCTTCATTCCACTGTAGTCAGAGAAATTATTTTGTATGATTTCAAACTTTCTGAATTCACTGAGACTTTCCCAGCAACCTATCCTGTTGTCTATCTTGGAGAATGTTCCATGTGCACTTGAGAAGAATGTTTATCCTGCTTTATTTGGATGTAATGTTCTGTATATGTCTATTAGGTCCAGTTCCTCTAATATATTGTTCAAAGTTTTTTCTTCTTTATTGATTTTCTTTTGAGATGTTCTGTCCAAAGGTGATAGTGGTGTATTAAAGTCCCCCACTATAACTGTAGAGGCATCCATTCCTTCCCTTAGATTCTCCAGTGTTTGTCTTACATATTTGTAGGCACCCTTGTTAGGAGTGTAATGTTTTTTGTTTGTTTTTGTTTTTGTTGTTAACGATGTATTTATTTATTTCTCTCCCCTCCCCCCCACACTAGTTGTCTGTTCTCTCTCTTTTGGCTGCATCTTCTTTGTCCACTTCTGTTGTGAGTGGCATTGGAATCTGTGTTTCTTTTTGTTGCATCATCTTGCTGTGTCAGCTCTCTGTGTGTGCAGTGCCATTCCTGAGTAGGCTGCACTTTCTTTCACACTGAGCAGCTCTCCTTACAGGGTGCACTCCTTACGCTTGGGGCTCCCCTACACGGGGACACCCCTGCATGGCACAACAATCCGTGTGCCCATCAGCACTGTGCATGGGACAGCTCCACATGGGTCAAGGAGGCCCCAAGTAGGTCCAGGATTTGAACCGCAGACCTCCCATGTGGTAGACAGATGCCCTAATCACTGAGTCAAGTCTGCTTCCCAGGAGCATAAATGTTTATACCTGTTCTTTCCTTTTTGAATGATTATCCCTTTCACTAATATGTAGTGTCCATATTTGTCTCTCACAATTATTTTGCATTTAAAGTCTATTTTGTCTGATATTAACATAGTTACTCCTGCCCATTTTTGGTTAGTATTTGCCTGTAAGATGTTTTTCAGCTATTCACTTTCAACCTCCTTGAATCCCTAGGTCTAAGATGTTTTTCATGTAGACAACATATAGATGGATCATACTTTCTTATCCAATCTTCCAGTCTGAGTCCCTTGACAGGTGAGTTTAATCCATTGACATTCAGTGTTATCACTTTCAAGGAATTATTTATATTAGCCATATTTTCTTTGGATTTGTGTTTGTTATATTTTGTTTGGTATTTTACTTTTTTTTTGTCTTTTTATTGTTCTTACACTCTCCTCCAACTCTGTCTCTCCTGTTTTTTATCTTTCCTCCTATAGAACTTCCTTTAGTATTTCTTGAAGTGCAGGATTCTTGTTGGTATAATCTCTTAATTTCTGTTTGTCTGTGAATATTTGAACTCTCTATAATATTGAATGTCAGTTTAGGTGGACAGAGTATTCTTTTTTGGAAATTATTTCTTTTAGTACTTTGACTATATCATACCACTGCCTTCTTGACTCCTTGGTATGAGATGAGAAATCAGCACTTAGTTTTATGAAGCCTCCTTTGCATGTGATGTTTCTCTTTTCTCCTGCTGCTTTTAATATTTTCTCTTTGTCTTGAGCATTGGATAATTTGACAAGTATATGTCTTTGGGTAGGCCTGTTGGAATTTATGCTATTTAGGGTGCATTGTGCTTCCTGGATGTGGACATTCATCTCCCTCAATAGGTTTGGGAGGTTTTCACCCATTATTTCCTCCAACACCCCTTCTGTTCCCTTTCCCTTCTCTTCTTATTCTGGGATGCCTATAATGCATATGTTTTCACATTTTGCTTTGTCATTCAGGTCCCAAAGTCCCTGTTGATTTTTTTCTCTCTTTTTATCTATCAATTCTACTGTCTGTTTGATTTAGGATGTACTATCTTCCATAATAGAAGACAGTACATCACTAGTTCTTTCCTCTCCCTTTTCAAATCTGCTGTTATTTGCTGAGAGTGTATTTTTGATTTCTTGGATTGTGCTGTTACTCCCCATCATACCCATTGTCTTTTTTTTGCATGATTGCAATTTCTTCTGTATGCTCTCCAAGTGTTTTCTTCATAGTCTTATCTCTTCCTTCACCTCATTAAATTGGCCCCTATTAAATATTTTGAGAGCTTTAATTACTTGTTTGATGTTCTGCTCTTCTTCCTACTTTTTAGTTTGTTCATTGGATTGGGTCATGTTTTCCTGATTATTGGTTTGGCTTGTAGTTTTAGTTGGTGCCTGGTCATCATTTTATCTCGGTGGGTTGATAAGCTTCTTTGTCTAGTGTCAAGGTTTAATTAGTTGCTGCTTTTCATGTGTGTTAAGTCTTCTCTTTGCCATTTTGTTCTTCTTATTCTATTTCTGTCCTGTTGGTTAAGTTCACTTGAAGGAAAATATTAGGGTAAGTGAAAGCAAAAAGAGTAAGAAAAGAAAAAAGTATAATAGTAGTATTGTTAGTAAATATTAGCAGAAGAACCATGTGAGATCTAGAAGAATGGGTATTAGACTCATGTAAGCTGTGTAGAGTTATAACAGTAAGAAAAATGGAGTATCTATAATGAGACAGTAACCTGAATATGGTGAGGAATATAGTATTAATTAAAATACTTGTGTGGTCAGGAAAGTGGGAAGAGAAAGGAAAGGACAATAATAGAGAGTGAATAAAAGACAGAAAACAGTACAAAGATATTAGAAATAAAAATTGGGGGCTAAATTAAGAGCAGTGGAATGTAACCTGAAACACTAAATGATGGAGGATAGAAAGATGTAGAGGAAAGGGGTAAGTATTGGTAGCCAAAATCAGTACACACAGAAAAGAGGAAATAGAGGATGAGGAAACATAGCAAATGTGAATCACTCCCTGCCACACCTAATATAAAAAATATAAAAAAGAAGAGAAAGGGAAAAAAGGGGGAACAGTGGGGGTGGAAATTCAAGCAAGAAAAGGGGGATGAAGAAGAAGAGGAGGAGGAGGAGGAGGAGAAGGAGGAGGGGGAGGAGGAAAGGGCTGTGGGGTTATAAAGAGGAAGGAAAAACAAAAAAATAAACCAATAAAAAAGACCAACTTTTCGAGCAAGGAGTCCTCTTTGCATTTAAATAAAATGCTTAGGAGTCTGACCTTCCCCCTTTCTCCCTTTTTCCCTTCTTTCTCTCCCAGGGCAGAAGGAAAGCTGTGTGAGGTGTCCAGTAGGAGAATCAAGTGGGTCCTTGGTGAACCAAATCACCAAAGAAAACAATGTCTTAATTTCCAAAGAGAGCGTGCCCACACATCACCAGGAACACCAAATAAGCTAATAGAAGTTTTCAAAACACATCTTACTGTCCATCTCCCTTAGTTGGACTACAGGAGGGCTAGTTGAATTTTTTTTAAAGATTTATTTATTTATTTATTTCTCTCCCCTTCCTCCCCCCAATTTTCTGTGTCTATTTGCTGTGTCTTCTTTGTTCGCTTCTGTTGTTGTCAGTGGCATGGGAATCTGTTTTTCTTTTTGTTGCATCATCTTGTTGTGTCAGCTCTCCGTGTGTGCGGCATCAATCCTGGGCAGACTGCACTTTCTTTTATGCTGGGTGGCTCTCCTTACAGGGCACACTCCTTGAACATAGGGCTCCCCTACGTGGGGGACCCTCCTGCTTAGCAGGGTACTCTTTGCGTGCATCAGCACTGCACATGGGCCAGCTCCACACAGGTCAACGAGGCCCGGGGGTTTGAACCGCAGACCTCCTATGTGGTAGGCAGACACTATAACAACTGGGCCAAGTCTGCTGCCTAGTTGATTTTCTGACTCCACCTTCTCCCAGACGAAGTTTCCGATCCCAGCATTTTTAGGTAAATTGGGCTTTCTTGGCAGATTTGCCTTTCCTTTCTTACCCAGTTTTCCCCAAGCCAGCTGGAATGCTCCTCAGCTCAAAAAAAAAAAAGGGGGGGTGGCAGGACCTGAAAATTGAACCCCCATCTCATTTGGCCCCTCTGCACCTCCCACCAAAACGCTTCAACTCACAGAGTCACTCCAAAACTGAACGGCTAGTGTATTCCCTTACCGCAGGGAGCACTGGATTTGGGAGAGCGCTGGATTTGGGAGTGGGAAGTCTGGGATATTGTCGGCTTGGGGTCTGTGGGTCTGTGTAATGTGGGCTGTGGTGGCTTAGGGGTCATGGACCTGGGGACCATTCTTCTGGGGAACACAGGGCTTGAGAATATCGCCACACTACTAACAGTCCAGGGAATGCCCTAGGGGGAAGAGTCCCACCTCTCCACAACTTCTGACCTCAGTGTTAGAAACCCACAATTCTACCCTTAGCAAGCACGACTTCTGTTCCAGTCTCTCCAAATCAATGTCCAAACACTTCCTGCCTTGCAAGTCCCCAAAACAGCCCACTGCAGCAAGATTCCAACTGTACTCAGCCGGCCTTCTGCAGGAACAATTATGAAGTGCATTCACTCAGCTGCCATCTTGCCCCACCCATCAGCTATCATCTTTTAATATCTCCATTTGTTCATCCCAGCTTGTCCTTAAAGGGAAAGTACGTCTGCTTCATTATCTAAAAAAAATGAAGAAATGCACTTGCTAGCTGTTCTTTAATCCTCCCCTGGTTAGCCATGTATATCACTTTGGCTGCTTATATCCTCACGACAGTGAACTCAGAAACGTGGTCTTGCTGGATTTGGGCAGGATCAGGTCTCGAACCTAATGCCAGGTTGCCTAAGTTTGATTTTGCCTTACTTTTTTCCTCTGGGTGGGTAACAAAAGGAAGCATTTCTACCAACTATAAGGCACAAGGTAGAAAATACAGTTAAGAGAATGCAGCACATATGCAGAGTATGTTGGAAAACCCAGTAATCCCCAAACTCACTAACTCCAGGAACTCAGACTGGGTGAAAGCAGCTTCAACTGAGTCTCTACAGACCCTTCACACACCTTCCATCCTGTGCAAGACACCTGGTCATTCTGGGGGAGGTGTGAAGTTAAGTCAGCCTGGTTGTTGTCCACAGCCACATGCTAAGGCCAACAAGGCAATCCTTAGTATTTTCTTAAAGTTCTTGAGAATTCCAGGGGTGCCATACTAAAGGAACTTGTCCCATGGCTGCTGGAAATCCTGGTGTGCCTGTGCTCCAAGTCATTTTACAGGACAGGGAGGACAGAAAACCTCCCAGCATGGGCTCAGGGCTCCTGCTCCCACACGATGGCTAGCCGGAACCAGCCCACCACACCCGAGCTTCCTTCCACTGCTGCCTTCAAGCTTGTCCACTTCTGGCATGGTCAAAGGGTGCCCTGGTCCACTGTGGCTTTCACTTCTGTGGAAAGCATCACCTCCAGTATGGCTCCTACACTCCTAGGTTAACAAGAAGCCCAAACCATGGCCAGTGATAAAGTTTTCAGTGTTTGGTACTGTGAAAACTGGATAGCTCTTTGGGTTAAAAATAAACTTGTATTTTCCCACTTCATTGCAGACAAAAGAAAATTCTGGATGGATTTGAAAAGGTAAGTGAAAAAACAGCTCTAAGGGCCTTTTAATCATCAAAGCAATGGGGAGAAATCAAAAAGAAAATATCAAACACTTTGACTATATGCATTAGTCAACAAAAGGGGTACTGATGCAAAGTACAAGAAATCTGTTGGCATTGACAAAGGGGGCTTATTTTGGTTAGAAGCTTACAGTCGCAAGACCATAAAGTGTAAGTTACTTTCCTCACCAAAGTCTGTTACCACATGTTGGAGCAAGATGGCTGCTGGTCTCTGTGAGGATTCAGCCTTCTTCTTCAGACTCCGTGGTCCCAGCTTCTTCTGGTCTCAGCTGTAGGCTGGCATAAGACTTGTCTCTCTGTCTGGGGCTTGTTTCTTTATTGGCTTGGCTGCTCTGCTGTCTCCACAAGGTCAGCTGTAGACCATCAGGTTCTCTCTCTTTCCAGGCCTCTGCCATGTCTATAGAGCCATCTCTGTTCCTCTGTGTTCTTCTCCTGTGTGTTTATTTCCCTGGGATCCAGCATCAAAACTCCAACTACTTCCTTTGCCATGTCTTTTTCTTAGTGAGTCCCTGCCCACCAAGGGGGTGAAGACTCAATGTCCTACTGACATGGGCCATTTCAACCCTTGATCCTAATTTAATAAAGTAAAAGTGAAACCTCTGAAGTTAATACAATCTATTATGCCCATAGGAAGGGACCAGTTTACAAACATAATCCAATATCTATGTTTGGAATTCATAAACAGTATCAAATGGCTACACTATATAAAAACTAAAGATATTTGAATTAAATCAAATAAAATCCAACATTTTAAGAAACCTAATGCACCAAGGAGACATCACATTATCTTTAACATATATAACATAGGATGTTGATTGGCCGAGAGTCACCTCTTGCTGGCAGTGTTATGTCCTCTTGAAGGAAACTTTGTAGGTAAACCCCCAGATCAGAAGGCCCTTCAGGAACCTAAGGAAACCCAAGCATCACACCCACTCTTCTGGGATGATACAAGGTCAATTCTCCAAAGGAGGAACTTGGTCTCCTGTCAGGGAAAGTTCTGGAATCCAGACCCTCCCCTCTGAGGTCCAGAGTTACTGCCCAGCCCACTTGAGGCCAGCTGGAAAGAAAAAAAGATAACATGGTCCCCATCACTCACATCACCTCCATATGCCAAGTAAATTAAGGACTTAGAATGAAGCTGGGCTCCTGGTCATTCTGTGGCTTAAGTCCTTCCTGGCCAGCCCACCAGAGGAACACATGTGTGGCTGGAGAACAGCCACAGGGTCCAACACATAGACCAGGCCTCCAGACACCTGGTGGAGAGGTGGGATGCACCTTCCTCTCTCACACCTGAAAGCCTGGTGCCAAAGGGGACAGGGCAGCAGGGCAGCCAGCAGGGGGCAGTGCTAACAGCAGGGGAACAAGGAAACAGAAGATCCTCATGGAAAAGGCTGGGCTTGTGCTTCCTCTGACCCTTCTGAGCTGAGTTAACCCCTAGGGTTCTTATTCTGAGAGAAAGATCCTAAAGGGGAAGGATGGACTCAAGAACAGAACATGCAATCATCCTACACTGAATGTAAGAGCTAATGGCACTTTATTTTGTTCCCTAAGCTGGAGATAACCAGCATAATAGAGTATGATATGCAACATTATTGAAAAATGCCCATTACTTTTCCTAATGAGTTCTAAAACTCTCTTTAAAGTAAGAATGATGAGTAAGCAGCAATGCCTGTCCCCCAAGCCCTGGATTAGTTACCAGGAGCCTATCATAGCTCAGAATAACTTTCCTTAGCAATGCTGGTGGATGTTATCACAATCTTAGACAGCTCTTCCTCGTGGGGATTTCGCATATTCTGAACTTTTGCAGAACAAAATGAAATTTTCTATCACAGAGAAATAAAGAAAAAAATATTCATCACCAGCCAGCCTCAGTTAGTAACATGACTATCCATTTCCAAAAACTAATCAAACTGAAAAACCTGCCTTTTCTTGATTTGTTTCACCAAGTTTTCTTCTTTCCTCTTTTTTTCTTTCACTACTTTATGGATTCAAGCAGAATGTCATTAATAAAACTGACTCAGATTTACATGCTACCACAAAACAGAGCTTCTGGGTTTATTGGTATTTCATTATTACCATTTCTCAAGGGATTTCTTGTTTCACACAGGATGTTGCTTTTAAAACACAAAGCAAAAAGAACCCCACTTACTTTTCTCTCTTGATGTCCATTTGGCCCTTTCTGTTTTGAGTATTATTGAAATTCAGTGTTTCCTGATACTGGTTTGGCCCTTGCTGTCTATCATCACTTTTCCCTCAGAAAATAGCTGAGGTGTGAACAAAGTGCAGGGTGACACAGAAGGAGGGTTGCTGAGGTTGGTGGTGCTGGGGGTAGGAAACAGACGTGACAGCGGAGGAGACTTTGCTACTGCAGGTAGAGCTGCTGGCTGAGAAAGGGTACTTGGTAGGAGAAGCAAGGGCTTTCCATCAGTGGGAAATGGAGCCAGAGACACAACCCCAGAGCATTGTTCAGGATCAGCTGAGTGGTAGATGGCACCAATAGCCAATTCTCCTCCACTCCTGGTCACCCACAGGAGTAACCATTCCTGCTCCTCTGCTAAGTGCTTGCATGTGACCAAGGAGCCATGTGTGACTCTTCAGGCAGAAGCATGTAAGCACCCATGGCCAGGAGCTCCAAAGACTTCACACTGAAAGGACAACAGCCTGACTGGTGACCCGCCCTCCACCTGGTTTCCTGAGACTGGACTGGGCAGAGCCTCCCTGCCACATACACAAACACACACACACACACACACACACACACACACCTTTTGGCATGGGAAGTCTATCTTTACTTTTAGCCGCTGTCTCAGTTTGCCAGGGCTAGTGTGACAATGCCCCAGAACTGCTTATTTAAGCCCCCAGGTTGATGGTTCTATCATGTGCCTCTCTGACAGTGGTCAGATCAGGAAGGAAAGGCTTGGCCCAGTGGACCCAGTCCTTAGCAAAAGGGCACTGAGCATCACTAGCCAAAGCCAATTAGTCTATGGGGTGCAGCAGTGCTCCAAAATGTATTCACCAAATACAATGAATGTGCCACACTAATGAAAGAGGTTGATGATGTGGGAGGAGTGGAGTGAGGTGGTTGGGGGTATATGGGAACCTCTTATATTTTTTGAATGTAACATTTTTTGTGATCTATGTAACTTCAAAAAATACAACTAAAAAATTGATAGGGGTGGGGGTGGGGGTGGGGTATATGGGAACCTCTTATGTTTTCTAATGTAACATTTTGTGTGATCTATTAACTTTGAAAAAAGATAATTAAAAAATAAAAAAATAAAAACAAAACAGTAATTAGAGCTCCACCGACCCAGGGCTTACTGTGAGCCACTGTGTGCGCACTAAGCACATTCATTCTCTTAAGTGGTCCATGAGGTCAGTTCTGTTTGATCTGTCCTAGAATGGCAAAGTGAGACAGAGAGGCTGTGACTTGTGAAGGCTCCACAGCTAGTCACCACAGAGCTGATACTTCCACTTGGGGCTCCTCACCCTGGGCTGCTAACCAACACACTGACTACTGTTAACTGTGCTCCAAGGAAATTGATTTAGGAAGAATTTGATCAGCTTTAGTACAGAGTTTGATCAGCTGTAGTACAGAATTCGCCCTCTTTATGACCAATGATCCCAAGGTCAGAAAAACTGCTCCTGGAGCCCTGGAGCTGATCAGATACCAGTGCCCATAATCCCAATACCATGGTGTGAACATTGGTTCAAATAGACTTTGAAATGCCTTTTGCTGTTCTTGTTGCTTTTAAGGCTCTTTTCTTTAGATTTTAATTAATATTTATTTCAGTTGCATAATTTCCTTTTGGCATGCACAAAGCCCCAGGACTTGAATTTGCCTGTAACCTCAGCTAACCAAAACTGCCCTGAAATGCTTTAAACACATAAAATCCCATTTGAATGCATGCGTTCTAAAGACAGTTACCAGACATTGTATGTCCTCCCATGGCCCACTGGGTGGACTGTGGGAGAGTGTGGGCTATAATGGGGACCATTGACCATGAGGTGCAGCGGTGCTCAGAGATGTATTCACCAAGTGCAATGAATGTCTCATGATGATGGAGGAGATTGTTGCTATGGGGGGAGGAGAGGGGTGAAGGGAATAGGGGGTATATGGGGACCTCATATTTTTTGAATGTAATATTAAAAAAATAAAGACAAAAAAATAAATAAATAAAGACATTTCCCATTTTCCAGGAGGCAATAAGGCATTCGAGCAGCAGTCAGCGACTTTCTTTCTGGAGGGCCAGGGGGGAACTCTTCTGGCCCTGTGGGCTCTGTCTTTATCACTCAACCCCAACATCCTGCACAGGAACGTTAGAGATATGAATGGGTGTGGGTGTGTTCTAATAAAACTTTATCAAAACAGGCAGGCGGCCAGATTTGGCCTGCAGGCCTTAGTTTGGTGACCCTGTCATATAGAAAAGTGTGCTCATGGCTCATTCCTGATGTCCCACCAAGAGATAGAGCCCTGGTCACTTCTTACCTCGGGGCCCCTCTCTGGCCCTTGTTCACTTAGCCCTGGAAGGTGGGGCCATTTATCAGACCGCCAAATTCTGGAAGGAGACACTGAGTCTTCAGGCTCGCTCTGCCCTTCTCCCTCTTGGGCCTGGCCCGCAGGGGGCAGGGGTTCTGCTCTGCTTTTCCACCACATTTAAGCTTAAGAATCCACAAGCCCCACTGTGCAGTATTCAGCGGTACCTTCCATCAGTGACATCCCATCGAGGAGCAGTCTATAGTCCACCTTATGGAAAGGGACTCCTCAAAGGTACAAACAAAACGGTGTAGTGTGAACTGTCTTTGATATTCTGAAAATCCAGATGAAATTTATATTCTCTAGATAAAGAAGATTTGAACAACTTCATACACCAAGAGTCTTGGCTTTTTGACTATTATCTCATGATGGCCACCAACTCACTGGCAGTATCATAGGTACCGTAGACTCAAAATGTAAACCCCACTTAGTAGTGAAACTATTTACAGTTGTTCAAAAGCTATTGCTCACAGGAAGGAAAACAGATGAGGTGTGTGTTTACAGAAGGTCAGGAACCCTTCCGTTCCACCCCCCTCCTGTTTTAATGGCCAGCAGAGACAGGTACCTTGTCAGACGGCCCCAGAAGTCCCCTTCCTACATCCAGTTCTTCCACATGCTAGAAGCCAGGCAGAGGGGTACCTCAGATGCAAGAGACATCCCGGGGGGCAGGCTGAGGGCCATGGTTGCTTCAACCGGAAACTACGCTTCTGTGTGTGAAGTGAAGCTCATGAGTCTCAAGGGGCCTCCCATCAGTACTCGAGCGAGAGATGACCTGAACTGGGACTCACCTGGGCACCACTGATTGTGGGTGGCTAGGAGAAGAGGAAGGAGGCATTTTGTGGGATTATTTTATACACCATTAACTTCCTTTCCAATGGAATCTGTGTTCCACGTTATGGGTTGAGCTGTGTACCCCAAAAAGATACCTTGAAGTCCTAATCCTGGGTACCTGGGAACACGAACTTTTTGCAAAAGCGTTATTGCAAGCAGAATCATTTAAATTGAATGAGGCTGACTGCAGTGGGTGGACCCTTAGTCCAGGATGGCTGGTGTCTTTAGAGGGGGGGGTGTGGACACAGACAAAAGTGGGGGGCGGGAGCACCATGGGAAAAGAGACAGAGCAGGCCATAGGGTGACTGAGGAGGCACTGAAAACACAAGGCTTGCTGGCCAAGGGACAGGTGCCCCAGTGGCCAGGACTGACACACCAGCACGGCCCACGCACTTGCGGCTTCAGCCTGCCGGGCTGAGAGAGTCTTTTCTGGTGTTTTTAGCCACCCAGTTCATGGCACTTGTGACAGCAGCCTGAGAAAAGTGAGGTGTCCCTCTTCTGGCAGTCCCATCCCTCCAGGAGGCCTGAGGGATAGCCCAGGTGCCCAGCTGTCCGCCAGGCTGAGGGTCCCCAATCAAGGCTTTTATCTAATCAGATGCCCTGAGGAACACCCTGGGGACAGACAGAAACAATGTTGAAAAGAAAGGAATGGGTGACCTGGACAACTCTGAACACCCTTCTCTTCCTTCCTTCCACCCTCTCTTGGGGGCTTCGGCTGCTTAGACCCCCGAGGTCTTCCCACCACGCACACCTTCCCAGACGGGCCGGGCCAGACGGTGCAGACCTATTCCTGGTTCTCCTTGTCGGTGGGAAGGCGGCCCGAGGGTTCCAGTGGCCCAGGACCGCCCATCAGCCTGGTTGCTTATTCAAGGCCGCGGGAACCACCGCACAAACTGCTCAGGGGGCCGCATCCTGCACACTGGATAGCCTGGGGGCTCCCTTTCTAGACTGTCTGCGCACCACCAGATTGCTGCAAGGCCCCTCCAGCCAGGGGGAGGGGTGCCTCTGTGTCTTGCAGTACTAAAAGCTCTGCTCTTTCTGGTCCAGGCGCCCATCTCACCGACCCTGCCTAGCAGCCCCTGCCCCCTCCACTCTCGGGCGCCCCATCAAGTCTTCCTCCCTGGTGAGCACTCCCTCGTTGCCCGCTCCCCACTTGACCTTCCTGGTAGCCCTTTCCCACTATGATGTCCTGCTCCCACCCCCACAGAAGCATCCCCCACCCTGCCCCGGTCCCGCCCCCACGCCCTTGCTTGGCCCCCAGATCCCTTCCACGCGGTGCCGCTGGGTGTCCAGTCCCTGCTCCGGGTGGGTGGCACAGCCCTGCCCCAGGCCCTCCCTGGCAGGGGAACCCTGCCCCCAGCACCGTCTCACCCCTGCCGCGCGGTGCCGCCCCTCCCGCCTCACCCGGGCCTGGCAGGAGAAGTAGCTGCGCTCCTTGCGGTCCAGGCGCCGCTGCGGGACGTAGCTGAAAGCGGACTGCGACGAGATGGGCGGCGGCCCTGACGTGGCCCTCAGCGTGGCGGGGGTGATCTCCTCCTCATCCGCCAGGCCGCCTGCGTCCAGCTTCTCCGCCCAAGCCATGTCGGTCCCACCCGGCCGGGGGCCCCGCCCGAGTACGCCTCCCTGGCTGCCTGGCGCCCGCATTCAGCAGTTGCTGGGGAACCGCGGCCTCGGGTCACAAAGCTGGGCGGCGGGCGCAGGGCCAGGGGCGCAGGGCGGAGGGCGCAGCTGGGCTGGGGATGGGACCGTGCCCTCCCGTCTCCTTGCGGGTCCCTGGAGGGCCCACTTGGGACACAAGGAGTCGCATCTGCTGGACTGGGGGCCTGCGCCTGCTTGCCCTTGCCCTTGCCCTTGCACTCCCGGAGGGTTCCAAGCGGGCTGTCCTGAAGAAGAGCAGGCCGTGGCAGCGCGGCATCTGAAACCCTCCAGGAGCCGAGGAACAGTAGTGGAAGACTCAGGTGGAATTCACTGCCATGGTATATTAACTCAGTGTGTCCGCAGCAGCATCTTGTCAACGTGCAAGGAGTCGGTTTTCAGCGCCTCGGTCACCACGAGCGGGCACCGCTCACGGTACTGGCAGGTGCTGTTGTGCAGCGGCACAAATCGAATCCATTCAAGTGGTATCTGGCAAAACTGAGCTGTTCCGCAGCGCTCTGCTGTGTCTTGAGTCAAATGCTGGTTCAAGAGGTGTGTTCCTTCTGTCGAAAATTTGCTTAACTCTAAAGCCTGGGATGTGTGTGTATCAGTAAAAAGGAAAAGGAGAACTAAACAGGCCTTGGGAATACTTTAACCAGGGCAGCTCTAGGAAGACTGGCTTGAAACATAAATGATAATGAGGGGCAAGGCTTGTGAAATCTGGGGAACAGTCGGTCATTCCAGGCAGAGGGAAGAACATCTGTGGTGGCCCTGAGGCCAAGCCCATTGATGTGCAGGTGGCAGAAAGGGAGGACAAGGGCGGTGCAGCTTTCAGAAGGGGAAGGCAGTAGGGAGTGCAGGTGGACAGGCAGGCAGGGGAGGGGGCGGTCTCAGGCCCGGACCAACGAGCACCCCTCTCAGGAGGCTTCTTGCCTGTATGTCCTTGATTCAGGCAGAGGTTTCAGAGATTTTTCAGTACCATGTCCTTGATGCTAATTAACAAAAGCAATAACCACACACTTACAGTGGCACCCCTAGAAGTAGAGCACCCTAGAAGTATGGCACCCCTAGAAGTACAGCACACCTAGCAGTAGAGAACCCTAGAATTATGGCACCCCTAGAAGTATGACCCAGCAAGCCAGTCTGTGCTCCTCCTACACCACCTTACACATGGACACAACCATTCTAAGGTCCACAGGATGGAGGAATAGAGTATGGATTGGAGTGGACTTACTGATATTTCTATTCATGAACTATTGTGATTAGTAATTGAAGAAAATGTGGCATTGGTGTGGAGAAAGTGGCCATGTTGGCTGCTGGTGGTGGGAGTGGGAGGAAGAAATGTAAATGTGGGGGCATTCTCGGGATTTGGAGTTGTCCTGGGTGTTGCTGCAGGGATAGTTACTGGGTATTGTATGTCCTCCCATGGCGCACTGGGTGGACTGTGGGAGAGTGTGGGCTATGGTGTGGACGATTGACCATGAGGTGCAGCGGTACTCAGAGTTGTATTCACCAAATGCAATGAATGTCTCATGATGATGGAAGAGATTGTTGTTATGGGGGTTGGAGTAGGGTGAGGGGGGTGGGGGGTATAGGGTGTGACAGGGAGGGACAAGAGAGCTCACAGAAGGCAGAAGTGACACTGGGCTTCGTCTGGGTAGCAAAGAGGGACTGTGGAAGGGTTTCCGAGGCATAGTATGATCCAGAATGGTGCTCAGGCCCAAAGCCATGAAATGCTCTAAGAACTGTAAGTGAGACCACTTCACAGGTTTCCCAGAGATGTGAAAATCCTTCTGGCCTGGCCCCCAGGTGAGCGGGAATTCACTTGGATATATGAACACATCCGAATCGATTGCACCTCTCTCCTGGTCAATCTTTCATTTGCTTCTATTTGTCTCATTCCTTCTCTGCAAAGAAGCATAAAATTTAAAAGTGAACTTAGAGCTCTAGAACTCATAGAGTTTCAATAACCTATGCTAAAGATTAAAAAGCCTTAAAAAGTAAAGATAAAGAGCTCTAAAATGTTACAGCATGATGGGGTCATGCGATGGTTAATCACCATCCAGTTGGTACCGAGTCATTGGATGATGCAAGCCCTGGCCTGCCAGTGTGAGGGCATGCTGTAGGTGGCTTTAGACCATTAGGCAGTTGCAGCTATGGCTGATGACATCCACAAACAAGGGTGACTGCCTTCAGCAAGGAGGGGAGTCCCATCACCCCAGCAGCTGGAGGTCTTAAAGCAACACCAAGGCCCTCAGCAGTGGCAAATCCTTTCTCTCCTTCTCCAGCTTCTCCCAAGGAAGTCATCCCCTGTGCTGTCTCCAATGCATGGCCTGCCCTAGGAAATCTGAACTTGCCTATCCCCAGGGTCACTGAGCCAATTCTACTAACAAATCCCTCCCTATTTACGTATGGACCCATATCCTGTTGGCTGTTTCTTCAGAGAATCCTAATACTGGTAGAAATGCAGATGTTACTAGCTAATATGTCCTGTGATTACTTTGTGGTGGGCCTTTTTCTAAATGTTTTTATGTGTATTAACTCATTTCATCCTTATTTTCTGATTAGCCATTTGGAAATGAGGCCCAAGGTCATACAATTTGCAAGAGAGGTTGAAATCAACCCCACGTGCCTGACTCCTGAACACAGATTCTCAGTCCTCTGCTACATTGCTGCTCAGACCAGGTTCAAGTCTCATCTTCACCCGTGGTTCTGTATCCAAGGCAGGCATTGACCATCTGTGAGCTTTGGAGAGGAAACACTGCCCAAGTCCAAGGCCCCAGGAAATCATACAAGCCTGTGTTCAAGTGCTCAGCATAGAGCTCAGCACAGAGCGGGTGAAAAGTAAATGGAAGCTCCTTTCCCTGTCCAAGGCCCCGAAACTAGCCAGAGTTAGAAACCCAGTCTCCAAACTCTGCGGCCCTTTCCACATCTGCCTGCTTTGTCTCACTCTCCCCTCAAGCTTTAACCTGACCGTAATTGGAGAGTGAAGCATCTGTACTTCACTAAATACAATGTAATTCATGCATGATTTACATTTTAGATTTTCCCCCAATCAAACCTGCCCCCTTACAACCCTACCTAAATTTACTTTACTTCATTGTATATTTAAAAAGAGAATACTCCTGAATATATATATACTTAAAGATTTTATTTTAATTTACCCCTCTCCCCAGTTTTTTGCACTTGCTCTCTGCTCATCTTCTCTTTAGGAGGCACTGGGAACTGAACCTGGGGCCTCCCATGTGGGAGGGAGGCACCTAATTACTCAAACCATCTCTGCTCCATTTGATATGTCTCATTCTGTTTCTTCACTGTGTCTCTTAGTTACATCACTCACTGCATCATCTGGTTGCATCAGCTCACTGTGTCACCTTGTTGCATCAGCTCACCAAGTCAGCTAGTCCTGTCAGCTTGCTATTTGGCTCATCATCTTTACGAGGCACTGGGAACTGAACCTGGGATCTACCACAGTGTGGGTACGAGTCCAGCTGCTTAAGACACATCCACTTCCCTATATTTTATTAAAGGATTATTTCTGTATAATTCTACAATTATAAATGTTATAATCCAAAGTGCTGTCATCTGTTTCCCATTGCTCCTCCTCACCATACATTACATCTGCTAACAAAGTACATCAGGAAATGGATAAAAAACATTTCTTCTATTTGTAGGAGGAGGAAATGAAGGTTTCTAAAAAGCATACACTTTTCACTTAGCAGATAGCTGTTACAAGATGGCAGATTTAAAAATAGTCATTCATTGTATTCATTTATTGTACTTGATCGATTCTGTTTGACTTATAAAATCAAGTATCTATGATACTAATATTAAATTGAACTTTAATTTTAAATCAATCACTGACACTTGGTATTCACGGTATAGGGAAAATAAAGGCTCCTTCCATGTCTCTGTAAGATCTAGACAGATCCTTTTCAGATCACCAAATAGTCCATAATTCTGCAAAATGGCTAATTCACAAATAAGGCTCTTTTTATGCTGAGACCCATAAAATCACAACTTCTTTCATGATCTGAGTTCTGAAGTCACTATTCTTTCTTGTAAGCACTGAATCCCGGGGTTCTGAGAAAACAATTTTCTTGATAAAGATTTGACAAATTCAAGCCTTGATTTTAGCATCTCAGCCTCATGAAAATGGATCTGTTATGGGAAGAATAAAAAAAAAAAGGAACTGGCTAGTATAATCCTTCACAATTGAAATTACCGTGTTGAACTTGTTTGTCTCTAACAACCTGCCCACAAATGCTTGCACATACATAAGAATGGAAGCTCCTCGAGGGCAAAGTCACAGCTATCTTACTTGTGTACTCCCAGAGCCCAGAACAATGCTTAGTACATAATGAGAGCTCAATAAATATTAGTTGCTTAAATAAGAGGGATATTTAAAGGATCAAAGATGATTCCTGTCCTTGAAGACACAATCAATACTAGAAGTATGCAACAAGCCAATGCAGAGTGTATGAAGAAAACCAACATTCCAGCCCTCAGAGGAGGTCAGGGTTTTAGGTTGTGGGGAAAGAAGAGACCTGAGTGGGGTGTTGCTGAATGGACAGAATTTAGTCATGAGGAGATGCTGTCTGGAGGGAGAGGGGGCACCTGGTCAAAGGAGCAAGGGGAGAGAGAATGGAGTGGGTTAGGTGGGAGGGAAGAGACCCCCAGCTTGAAGACAGGTAACAAGATGCAGCCTCAGGGGATCCCAAAAGTCAGAGCAGAGGAGGTTCTACTGTATCCTGTGAGTAGGAAAGAAACAAGGTTTCTGATCACAGGCTGGCATGCTGAGGGTTTTCAGATTAGTCTGGGGTGTGCAAGATGAACTGGACAAGAGTAAGCCAGAGAGGAAACCAGGGAGCAGACTAGCACCAATACCTTAGAGAACTTGGGAAATTCATCTACATTCTAGTCACTCATCATCATAATGCCTTATTAAGTAACTTACAAAGGAAACAATAAGGTCTTAGACATTAGGTAGTGATGAAGATACTGGTTTTAGTGAGTCATCCTGTCCATTCTTACACTTACATCAGGGGGAAATTAAAACAGATATTCCAATAATTTAATAACTCTAAAAGCAGAGTTGAGCATATCTTATGAAGAATATAGGCATATTCTGCTTTTGGAAAACTGAAGATCAGAAAATTCTGTATTTCAAGGGAAGCAGACTTGGCCCAGTGGTTAGTGCATCTGTCTACCACATGGGAAGTCCACGGTTCAAACCCCGGGCCTCCTTGACCTGTGTGGAGCTGGCCCATGCACAGTGCTGATGCACGCAAGGAGTGCTGTGCCATGCAGGGGTGTTCCCCGCATAGGGGAACCCCACACACCAGGAGTGCACCCCATAAGGAGAGCCGCCCAGCATAGAAGAAAGTGCAGCCTGCCCAGGAATGGTGCTGCACACACGGAGAGCTGACACAACAGGATGACGCAACCAAAAGAGACACAGATTCCCATGCCACTGACAACAACAGAAGCAGACAAAGAAGATGCAGCAAATAGACACAGAGAACAGACAACCGGGGTGGGGGTTGGGAGGGGAGAGAAATAAATAAAATAGATAAATCTTAAAAAAAAAAAAGAAAAATCTGTATTTCAAAACATAAGCCAAAGATTTATAAAAAATATCAAGTACACTGAAAAGCCTAATTAACAAAGTGGGTACTTCAATTAGAGATATAAGATTCTCACCCACTGTCCTAGCAGACTACTTAGGACCCTGGAAAAAGCAAGTATGAATGAGGGATTACTTTGGGGGGTGGAGGGAATGGACCCATACCTGGAAAACTTGATAACCAAGTAAATGGAGTTGCCGTTGTTTAATAGCCTCTTTTCTTAGTAAATTTTTGCTGTTAAAACAAACTCTTTTGGGGCCATTAATGCATAGTGCTAGTCTGGAAAAAAAATCAAAGAGAAATAAACTTAGATTTTATAACAATCCAAAACATTATTTTTATGGCCAAAATTTACTCAAAATGTGGCTTTTCCTAATGGCCAATACTCTCACATCAATCATGAATGTGTTACTCTTTAGTCTACTGAAAAAGTACTTGGCTTAATTAATGATGGTATTAATAAAATATTACAAGGAATTTCCAGAAAACATATCCTGAAATGTAGTTTTAATTTCTGTAATCATCTATTTTTCTCACCTTTTTAAGAAAATCATCCTTTCCTATTCACCTCAACAGGCGTTTTAATATAAAAACTAGAACAATTTCTTTATCTTTTGTGTACATTTTCATCAACTGAAAAAGGTAATACAAATCCTTCTTTATCTAATTTAATTTCAATATCTAGTGAGAGAAGGAAAAAATTCTTCATGTGATACCCTCACAAACACTATCTTCCTTTACTTCTTTGTTCTGTTTTGATTTCTTCCAAACTGTATTTACCAATAGGACAGAAGGCTGCAAAGTAATGACCACAACCAAATGAGGATGTTCACTCACTCAGCTTCAAGAACAAGCCTGTAAGCCTGAAATTAAGGGGGCTTCCTGGGCTAAAGCAAGGAGTAGGTCCTCAAATTAACAGGGGAAGAGTAGGAACCACACACTTTCTCCTTCTCCTTACAAATGGTGGCACACTTTCAATTCAGACAGTGAAGAAAATGTTCTTATTTCAGCAAAATTAGACAACTAAGCAGCTCAACACATCCCTCTATTCCATGTCTCCTGACAGTTAATGCAGCCCATGACCGTGGCACCCCATGACTGCAATATGTGGCCAAGGGGAGTGGCTGGTGTTCCCTTGCCAGCCCTCTGGTATATGCCATTCCTTCTGTAGAAAGGGCCATGAAAGCAGGAGAGGTGGAACATGTGACCATTTGAAGCCTATCAGAGATGGTTCTCTTTGAGATGATTTTTTAATTGATGAAAGGAAGGACTTTGACTCAAAGTCAGCATAGTCCAGCAGCTATTTCTGGGAGGATCTGTGTGCTTATATCTGTGCTAGTGTGGTAGCCACCAGCTATGAGAGGCTTTGGAGCACTTGAAATGTGATATAAACTTTACTTATGTTTAATGTAAATTTAAGTAGCCATCTGCACTAGTGGTTACTATACTGGACAGTGCAGGCCTAGACTATAAGAGTGGCTAAACAGACATGAGCACTTACTTGTTATTCCCTCATTTATTCCTTCTTACCATAAGTGTTTGAGGTCAATATTCTTCTTACTCACATTTTACAGATGAGGAAGCAAACAGAAGAAGGTTAAAAAGGGTAAGTACACTGTGCAAAGACATTCTTCTAATCTGTGGCAAGCTGGATTCAAATACAGTCTATATACTATATTCTACCATCTACACTCTAGAGCCTCATGTGGGGCAGGGAAGATTCCATTTTGCATTCTGTGGCTACTAAGCTCCACCTGTCTCCCAAAGAGATAACAGCCACTAAGGTTCTGTAAATAAATCCCCTGGTACTTACCTACTGTATACCAATAGTTTATTAACATTTTGGAAGCAAAGTAGGATCTTGCTCCTAAAAGGTCGATCAATTCAATTACCAGAGATTTATGAAAGTGAAAATCCACAGGGGTCTCCAGGGAATGGTATGGAGTAAAAAATGATTTCATTTGATATTTAGGAAGGAGTTTTGGATCCTAAAAATCATATATTCAATCATGAGAGAAAAATAAGATACAAAACCAGAGAATAAAGTGAAGGTAGTGAGTTACCTATGTATAAAAGTTTGATACAAAATTCCTTTAACGAATGATATTTTTCTAGGACTTAGGACTGATATCTTTCTTAACACAGGAATGAAAAATATTCTTATTATAATTAAAGTGTAATAGCTCAAAATATTCTTAAAATGTGTCTTAAAAGTAGTCACTGAAAAAAGAACAATAAACATCATGACAATGCTGTCAAATTCAAGAAACATCTCTGAAACTCTCAGAATTGCATTAAGGACCTGAAGGACACTCAGTTAAAATTTTTAATCCAAGAAGAAATGATAAAACTGACATCTCAATTCAATAAATAAAGGATTGCAATGGAACAACTAGTGCTGGAAAATTAGTTATCTGTCTAGTAAAGAAGAGTTAAACTCCTACCAAACATCAGACTATGAGCATATCTCCTTTTACTGAGTTTTGCTTTATTGTACTTTGCAGATATTGTGTTTGTTTTTTTAAATAAACTGAGTGTTTGTGGCAATCCTGTGTCAAGCAAGTCTATCAGTTCCAGTTTTCCAACAATGTGTGCTTTCTTTATCTGTGTCACGTTTTAATTGAGGTATATACATTTAAAAATAAAAATAATGCTTTTGCATACTGAAAAGGCTATAGTACACGTGCAATGGGAAACCAAAACATGCATGTAACTCACTTTATTATGGTGGCCTGGATCTCACAGGTGGATTAAAGATCCAATGGGGAAAAATTAGTAAATATTTGCACTAACACATATTTGGTGAAATAATCTTATGCATGATGGAAAAGTCAGGAACCATTAAAAGACAGGTAGATTTGGTCACACAAAACTTAAAAACACAAAGCAATAGAAAGATGAATTAGGGAGCAGGAAGGCAATTCCTAGGAAATACAAATGGCCAATAACATTTAACAAAATGCTCAACTTCATTATGGCTCACTCAAATGCAATTTAAATACATGACAAGACACCCTTTTCCACTGAACTGAGTGGCAAAAGCTAACAGGACTAAAAAAACACAGCCACGTTCACTCACTGCTGGGGAGGTGTGACAACTCCCATTCAGAGTCACTACCTACTGACGTTACACCACTGGTCCCACTCTTAACATTCTAGTCTGCAGCTTAAAGGAACATGGGTTGCAGTAGAATGACACACAAGGGTGTTTACTACAGCACTGCTGATAGAGACCAAAGTTGGAAAGAACCTGAAAGATCATAAGCTGGGAAACTGGTGAGTAAGTCCCATAAAATACTGCACCACTTTGAGAAAGAAAGTATTTGATCCACACACATTGGCCTTGAGGAAGGTCTATGTATACTGGACATAATGGTAAATTATATGATATACTGGACATAAAGAGAAAAGAAAATTGGTTTATATATTTGTGTATGTTGGGCATAGAAAGCACAGTTACAAATTTGTTATTTCAGGGAAGGGAGGTGTTTAGGGTTAACTAAATTTAGTGTTTATATGCCTTGGCATTGTTAAAAATTTTTAAAAGAAAAGAGTAACGGCTTTCCACTTCTTTACCTTTTACCAGAATATGATCCTGAGTCACGTTTGAAGGACAAAGCAGAAGGTGAGGAAGTCTGTTGGGACTATTTCCAATCACACAAAAAAGGTGTGCTGTGAAGTTTATGAGAGTGAATCTTTATAGCACAGATACCACCTAAAATAAAGTCTACCAGAGAAGAGTGAAATTTCTGACTTGGTTAGAAAATGCACTCAGAAATAATTAGGATTTGTAGAGTTCAGAGATTCAGACTTTTTAATCAAATGGCTATTGTGCATGCTAAACCCTTTAAAACCCTTGAAGTGAATCAAGGAATATTAAGATTTGTATGCCTTCAACACTTGAAACCATCTAGAAATCTCACACAGCAGGAATTGGTCCTATAGGACAAGATAGAAATGGGGTCAGTTTATCAAAGAAAAGGCCAGCTGTTGCACCTAGCTCCAAGTAAATGAAAGTTTTCCCTTTTAATAAAGTTACGGAGACAGGTCAAAAGAGAAAAGACTTAGATTTCAGAAGGGGCACAAGAAAACTGTTTGCCCTCAGTGAAATAATGTCATACACCTTTTGTTTTTACCTTATAGAAAGGATATTCTATGACTGAGAATAAGTAAAGTTGTGTCTGTTGTGCTAGACTCAGTCTGTCCAGATATGATTCTTCACCTGAAATGAAAACATCACAATCAGTTATGCTTGAATTTTGGTACATGTAATGAAAAAAATCATGAACATCCAGCACTAATACATTCATTCCAGAAGTATGATGGATTTTTAAGTGACACTAGAAAATGAAGTTGTTAGAATTATGCCCTCATGCTTGCTTAACCAGTGACATCTTATTTTGTCTTCTACAAACCCAAGATCCTAACTTCTGCCCCTTGTTGGGATTCAGGCAGTTACAGCAGCAGACCCCTGCTAATGGGAGCATCTCGATGATCCCCCACAGGAGCATGAATGGCCCATTGAGGTGCTGATGTCTTCCACCTATAGGAAGTACATCCTCCAGCCTATCCAGCCACTGAATCATCACCATGGCAGCGCCAACCACGTGAGGGCTGACTTGTAAGGAAGAACGACATCCCCAGCATCAAGGCTCCTGGCTTTAGGTACTTTTCTCCAGCCTGATGGTCACCCCAGGCCCCAAAGGTCCAGGGGCTCCTTTCACAGGGGATGGGGAACCTAGGGCCTTATATCCTGGTTCTGCTGACATCTAGAATCTGAAGAGATGCCCCCATTTGGCCTTATGGCGGGTACAATGAAAGACAAGCAGCTTCCGTAAGGGGCCTTGGTCAAGAGCCTGGCAGACACCTTTAGGATGTAGGCACATCCAGCAGGTGGACTTTTACATGAGACTACTTCAGATTAAGTGATGCTGGTGACTCATTGACTGCAGGTACCTTCACAACATTAAAAATATCCCCCAACCTTAAGTGACTGGGATTTTTGTTCATGGATTCTCTGTGTTTGTATTTGGGGAGGGGTGTGCAGTTATTTTCCTAATAGTCACAGAAGCCACTACTACTACCTGATATTATCTCTAGTGTACCTAAAACAATGCTTGCATTTTAGTTTCTTCAAGAGGAAATATCAGGAAAGTTACATTTTAGCACAATTGAACTCTAGATATACTGCAATGCACTTTCTTCCCAATGATCTGAACTGCAAAAAATGGAATTTTGTTCACTCGAGGACAAAAATCCCTAGGAGGATGGATGGCCCTCGTGTCCAGCATTTTCTGTTGTCACCCTGTAAGTGAGAAGCAGCTGAGGTCATGAGGAAAGCATGGGGCTTGGCAGTCACCAGGGTTGGGTAAAATTCTGGCTCTTCCTTTTTCTAGCTCTGAGGTTTAGTGTAAGTCGTGTCATCTCTTTGAGCCTACATTCCCCCATCTTTACATTGGGGGATGCTAACCTCATCTGTCTGAGTCTGGCTGGTTGACTGTGACACATACCATAGGCAGCAGGAATTTAGTATCTCAGGTTTTGGAGGCTAGACATCAAATCAAGGGATTAGCAGCCAAATGATTGTGCAGGGGGGCATCCTACTGGTGGCTCAACCTCTGGTCATCACATGGCCATCTGAATCCTGTGGTCTCCACTTCTGCACAGGGGTCCATCTGTCTAGATCCTCTTCTTGTGAGGTCTCCAGTCCTGTAGGATGAAGGCCCTCCTGGCTCAATTTGGTTTTATCTTAAAAGGATCTTTTAGATTCTTCCAAATAGCTCCCACCCACAGCACCAGGGACCAGGATTTGAATGTGTCTTCGGGAATATGAGTCAGTCCCCATCACTAAGTCTGCGAGGGGCTTGGTGTGTTCCCAGAGTTGGTCATGAAACAGGTGGCCCTGTGGTACACCACCCTGCTCAACAATCATGGTGATGATCATCAACTTTGGGTGGTTTTTAAGGCAGTCGCTTTTAACCTCATTTGGAAATGTTTACTTTGGATAGAATATGAGAAATTGTGCGAGTGTTAAGATACTATCTATATTTTTAATGAAGTGATCCCTTGGAAGAGATAATCCCTCATCTTTTGTGATTAAATTCTCCAGTTTAGTAGTTGAAAGGTAGGTGATTTAGTTGCTTTCAACCCTGATTCCTCAATCATTGGTTTTATTGTTTTGAAGACCAGGTCATTCTCAAAGGACCCATGACATTGAATGACTGGTAATTTCAAGGCTGAGTGACTTCTAAATATGTCTTTATTAATTTGAAGCCAGCTTTTGTCACAATATGTGCCTTTTATTTTTTTCAAACAATTAACAATATTTTATTCAGAATGCCTTTGGGTCCATGATATCATATTGGTAATGCCATAAAAGAAAATAAATAAAGTTTGGGTTATAGACATTTTTATAAATAACTCTTTCTTCAGTCTAGATTACCAAGGAAAACAATGCATCTGTGGGAGATGCCTTTATCTGAAAGTGACAGCAATAAATTAATTTCAAACTTAAGTTATTTTCATTTAGTTTAAATTAGACCTTTAACCTTTTAGTGCTTACTTTTAATAAGCAGGGTTTGAAATGGGCAAGATTTCAAAAGCTCTCATGTTTGTTAGACAGCTAGGGAAATTAAATGTATTTCTGTAGATGAGACATTTTCAACTTAAATGTGTTAAGTTTGCCCATTAAAGCCATATCAAGCAGAAAAATATTCTTAGATTAAAATAATTTGTTTTACTTACTCAGATATCCACCATTAGTCAAAAATGATTTTTCTATTGTTAGACATATCTAGAGCAAGGGGAAGTGGAGTGGTTGCTGGCTTTAAGAATTGCACATTGAGTTTGGAAAAAGAATAATATAGAGGATTCAAGACAAAGCCTAGTCATTTCTAAACAGATGCTTTGAAATACTGGAATTTTAAAGGGTGTGGACTTAAAGTGTTTTTGTGTTTTCTAAAGATTTAATTATTTATTTATTTATTCATTTATTTATTTAATTTATCTCTATATTTCTCACCCTCTCATTGTTTGTACTCACTGCCTGCTCTCTATGTCTAGTTTTTTTTTTTTTTGGTTTTGGTTTTTTTTAGGAGGCATCTGGAACAGAACCCAGGATCTCTCATATGGGTGGGAGGTGTTCAGCCACTTGAGATACATCTGCTCCCTGCTTGTAGCATCTTTTGTAGTGTTTCCTCACTGTGTTGTCTCATTGTGTCATTTTGTTGTGTCAGCTTGCTGCACCAACACTTTGCATCAGCTCTCTGTATTGTTAGTTTTCTTTAAAAGACACTGGGAACTGAAGCCAGGCTTCCCAAGTGGTGCCCAACTGCCTGAGCCACATCTGCTTCCCCTAAAGTGCTTTTAATGAAAGAATACTTCCTACAAAGCTTAAGGGTTTAGAAGAACTTTGAGTATGGGCATTTTTACTCACTTATGGATGTCATTGTTCATTGGCTTGACAGAAGTGAACTCCAAGGCTTCTGATTTGCATTTTTAGCTCATAGAGTTGTTTTCAGTTGCCTGAAGCTTTGCGTAGGTTTTACTCTGTCTTAGAATTCAGGGAAGAGGCAAATTTCCATTCCATTCTTGCCTCAGCCATTGGCCAACTGTGAAAATTTGGAGAAGTCCCTTATCCTCTCTGCAACTCAGTTTTGTTTTTGTAAAATACAGGGGCTGGTCTAGTGCCTGGACTCTCAGCCACAGGGTCTCAAGATTGACCTTGAATCAGAGTCTCCTGGACAACTGTTAATTAAAACAGCCTGCCCAATCCCTGGAGTTTCTGATTCAGCATGTCTGGATCTGGGTCTGAGAATTTGCATTTCTAACAAATTCCCAGGTGATGCTGTGACTGCTGGCAGGTGGGTTGGGGGAACCCCTCTCAGCCAGGCCCTTGTATGCACAGAGTTTCATCAGGTAGACTCTGATCATAATGCTGATTGCTTTTAAGGCCTATTGGTTAGAAAGACTGCTGATAAAGCCTCAGGAAAGAAAAATCTTCCCTTTGTGCGGCGGCTTGCTCAGTCGGTGGCGGTGGGGGTGCTCTGCCCCACGTTGGGCGCCAACTGCGACGGCTTGCTCGGTCAGCAGAGGTGGGTTGCTCTGCCCCACATTGGGCGCCAACTGTGGCGGCTTGCTCGGTCGGTAGAGGTGGGGTCTGGCTGCGGACGAGGGGTCGGTCCAGCTCTGGACGAGGGGTCGGTCCCGCTTGAGACGAGGGGTCGGTCCCACTTGGGACGAGGGGTCGGTCCGGCAGCAGACGAGGGATTGGTCTCACAAGGGGTTGCGCGGTTCGGCTGACGGGGTCGCCCGGCGAAGCCGGCGACGAAGGGGTCGCCCGGCGAAGCCAGCGACAAAGGGGTCGCCTGGAGAAGCTGGCGACGAAGGGGTCGCCCGGAGAAGCAGGCGACGAACTGGGGACAAGGGAGGCCAGGCCCTTGTCGGGGGCTCTCAGGACTGGAGGGCGCACGGCAGAAGAACTACCGCGGAGACAAGGTAAACACGCAAGTCCACTTTACTGAGGGAGAGGCAACAGTTTTATAGGGGCTGGGGAAGGCTGATTGGTCGAAGCCACGCCCCGTTCTGATTGGTTGCCGGCGAAAGGTCAGTGGGCGGTATCGGACGGGGGAGGGGTGGTGGTTAGGGATTGGCTGTCGCTGTTGCTGGGGGAAGGGGCAGGGTTTAGGGATTGGTGGCTGCTGTTGCTGGGGTGGAGGGCAGACTTGAGTTTCCCGCCCACGCCTGGCTATTGTTACTGCCGGGGGAAGGGAAAAGGGCGGGCTGGATTTTTCCGCCCACACCTGGCTGTTGCTGCTATCGGGGGAGGGAAAAAGGGCGGGCTGGATTTTTCCGCCCACGCCTGGCTGTTGCTGGTGTCGGGGGAGGGGAAAAGGGCAGACTGGAATTTTCTGCCCTGCGCCTGCGCAGGGAGAAAGAAGGCATCGTGTGGCGCCATCCGGGAGGAGGGGCGGCCGCGGAAGCATGGCTGCCGAGAAGGGGAGACCCGAGGGCACTCTGCGCCCATGCCGAGCTTCCTTCAGAGGTGGCGGTGAGTTCGACCAGCCACCCTATTATGGGGGCAGCAGCTTGGCCTACCGTGGCCGCTCCCCCGCCAGGCCAGCAAACCACACTTCAGCCCGAGGGGTGACCCCACCTTTGTGTTCTTTTTGCCATAAACGCCAAATTGAGATAATCTCATGGGGGTAGACGGGAGGGACCATATTTAAGAGAACTTAGCAATCACTGGCTGTGGACATTTCCATGGGCTAGCAAAGGGGAAGCCTGTGCTACCTCAGGAAGGTCTCTAGGACATGGGCAATGGGTGGGAGGCTCTTTGTCTCTTCAGAGATAACTTAAACTGTCTGACTTGTGGTGTGAAATGGTAAGAGGCTGCAGTCCGGCCCTTGGTGACAATGGCAGCATCTCCAGTCCCAGGAAACAGTTTAACAATGCAAGGTCTATAAACTTTAAGTCTTTAGGGGAAATGCAAACCAAAAATGCTAAAAGCTTATCTAGAATGTATGAAGTCCATGCTAAAACCTAACCTAGGATGTGGAAGATATATATGCTAATTCAAGCCTATTGAGAAATGAAACAAAGGGACCATTTAATGTTTCCTCCATATAAAAGGGATTCAAAAATCTTGTTCGGGGCTCAGGATTGAAACAAAAAGCTCCTGAGTCCAACCAGCCGTCAATAAACCATTTTTCCTTCTCAAAATCATTCCTGATTCCTGGCCTCTCTATATACAAATAATTGAACCTCTCTCAAATTCTACAACAATATGATACTATTTTCTGTCTTTTTACCATTTATTTCACCCTTTGTAATAATGTTCATTTCAACACTATTCTCCAAGTCTCTCTCTTTTTTTTCCCTTTCAGGATGCACTAGTCCCTTTTGTATCTCTTGTAAGTCTTTTGGTAACATTCTATTAGTGTTCGTTTTTTTTTCCTGTGAAAACTTTGGACTCACCCTCATTTTTGAAGTTCAGCTTTGCCAGATACAAAATTCTTGGCTGATGGATTTTTCTTTTTAAGTACATTAAGGACTTCATACCACTTTCTTCTCTTCTTCATGGTTTCAGATGTGAGGTCAGCACTTAATCTTACTGAGGTTCTATTGCATGTGATGCTTTTCTTTTGCTGCTTTCAGAATTCTTTTTATCTCTTATGTTTGTCATTCTGAATAGCAGGTGTCTCAGAGTAGGTCTATTTGGATTTACTCTACTTCTGGTGCATTGTCCTTCTTGGATTTTGATATTTATATCCTTCATAAGGGTTGGGAAGTTTCCACTTGCTATTCCCTCAAATATTCTTTCTACCCCTTTTCCATTCTCTTCTTCAGGGAAACCAATAGTGTAAATTTGTGCACTTTGCATTGTTTTTTGATTTCTTGAACACTTGTTTCACTTTTTCCACTGTCTTCTCTTTTACTTTCCTGTCTTTTTCAGTTCAGGTGTTCTGTCTTTGAAATCACTAATTCTGTCATTGAACATTGCAAAGCTGCTTTTATTGCCTCTAATGTATTTTTAAATTCATTGAACTATATCACTCATACATAAACATACATAAACAGTAAGTGTATAATAGTTGTAAACTTTCAAAACATATATAACATCAAACAAACATATATAATATCTCACCCTACCACCAATAACTTGTATTATTTTTAAAAATTTTAACAAATAAAAAGTATTGTCAAAATATTACTACTAAACAATTTCCCCCTAACCAATCCAATTATTATCTTTATATCATTCATATATGAGCATACATAAACAATTAAGTGTATAGTATAAGTTGTGAACTTACAAAGCAAACCTGCATAACATCATACAGGGGTCCCACACATCAACCCTCCACCAACACCTTGCACTGTCATGAGACATTTGTTACAAATTATGAAAGAATATTGTCAAAATCTTACTATTAATCATAGTCCTTATGTTACATTTGTTGTGTTTTCCCCCAACCCACCTCATTATTTTTTAAATATTTTCTATGACAGAAGTTGTAGCCTTATAAAAAATCATGCACATGTGCAGAATTCCCAAACAACACCCCTCCATCAACACACCACAATGTGGTGTGTCATTTGCTACAGATGAAATAATATCAACTGATTGTTACCATGTCCATAGTGTACACATGGCTCACTTTTTCTGTACTGCTCAGTATCAACACAGTACATCTTTCATACAGATGCAAGAATATTATATTATTACTACTAACCACAGTCCATAGGTGACTCTAGCTGTGTTTTTCCCATCCTTCTCCACATTCCCAACACCCTGCAGTAGTGATCTACATTTGTTTTACCTAACAAAGGACACTCTTGCATCTGTATCATCAATCACAATTCTCACCCACCTCTTAGTTTACTATGCTACTTAGTTCCTAGATTATTTCCTAGCATTCTGTCAATTGGCATTTTTATAACTAGACTACCATTTTCAGCAACATCCCCATTTATAAACCAGCTGTTACTCACTGTGTGTTACCATCCACTCTATACATTTCCATACCTTTACAGTAAAGCTAATTAAAAATTCTACATACATTAAACATCAGTAGTCCACTCAGTCCTTCTCTTATCTCTTCTAAGAATCCACCACCCACCACCAGGTATTGAAGATATTTTCCTAAAATTTCTTCTATAAGTTTTATTGTTCTTGCTTTTATTTTCAGTTTGCGATATATTTTGAGTTAATTTTTGGATAAGGTGTGAGATAGGAGTCCTCTTTCCTATTGTCAGCTATGGATGTCCAATATTTTCAGTGCCTTTTGTTGAGTGGATTGTTCTGTCCAAGGTGTGTGACTTTGACAGGCTAGTAAAAAATCACTTGAACATATATGTCAGTCTGTTTCTGAACCATAAATTTGATTCCATTGGTCTATTGTGTCTGTCTTTAGGCTAGAACCATGGTATTTTTACCACTATATGTATGTATTATGATTTAAAGTTTGGAGATGAGGGCTTGCTTTTCCTTTTTATGATGTTCCAGCTATTCAGGACTCCTTACCGTTCCAAATAAATTTAATAATTGTGTTTTCAATTTTTTCTTTAATGCTGGTGGAATTTTTATTAGGATTGCATTAAGTCTATATATCAACTTGAGTAGAATTGACATCTTGATGATATTTAGTCTTCCAATCCATGAGCATGGAATGTTCTCCCAGTTATTTAGGCCATTTTTTGAATTGTTTTAACACTGAGTTGCAGTTTTCTGAATAAAAGTGCTTTGCAACATTGGTTAGGTTTATTCCTGACTATTGAGTTTTATCTGTTATATTGTATTTTCACCACTCTTTTGACACTATTAGTTACTTTTATTGATATAATCTTCATTTCTAGACTTTCTTCCAGGCCCCTCTCTCCTGTCTTTTCTTTTCAGGCTGTAGCACACCGTTTAGTATTTCCAAAAAATCTGGTCTCTTGCTTAGAAATTCTCTCAGTTTCTGTTCATCTGTGAATATTCTAATCTCACCCTCATTTTTGAATGACAGACTTGCTGGATATAAGATTCTTGGCAGGAAGTTTTTCTCTTGTAGTATCTTAAATATATCAGACTACTGTCTTCTTGCCTCCATGATTTCTGGTGAGAAATCAGCACATACTCTTATTGGATATCCCTTATATGTTATGTATTTCTTTTCTCTTGTTGCTCTCAGAATTCTCTGTCTTTGGCCCTTGACATTTTGATGAGTATGTGTCTCAGAGTTGGTCTATTTGGATATTTTTTGGATGGAATTACATTGTACTTCTTGGACAGGGATCTGTATTTCAATAAGGTTGGGAAATTATCTACCATTTTTTCTTCAAATATTTCTTCTGCCCCTTTTGCTGTCATTTCTTTCCCCAAGACCTTGGTCAATTTTTTTTAAATTCTTTTCTTCATCTGTTCTTTTGTATGTTCACTTTCAGAGGCCATTTCTTCAAGTTCACCAATCCTTTCTTCTGCCTCCTCAAATCTGCTCTTATATGATTCCAATGTTTTTTAAATTTCATTTATTGCATCTTTTACTCCCATAAGATCTGCTATTTTTCTATGTATGCTTCCAAATTCTTCTTCATGCTCATCCAGTGTCTTCTTTTTTTATTTTTTTATTTTTGTCTTTATTTTTATATTTTAATATTATATTAAAAAAATATGAGGTCCCCATATACCCCCCACTCCCTCATTCCCCCTCCCCCCATAGTAACAACATCCTCCATCATCATGAGACATTCATTGCATTTGTAGAACATATCTCTGAGCACCACAGCACCTCATGGTCAATGGTCCACATTATAGCCCACACTCTTACACGTTCAATCCAGTGGGCCATGGGAGGACATACAATGTCCAGTAACTTTCCCTGCAGCATCACCCTGGACAACTCCAAGTCCCAAAAACACCTCCAGTGTCTTCTTAATATCCTTAATCTCTTGGCCATCTCATTGAATTTATTAAGAAGATCTCTTTGAACACCTATAATTTGTTGTCTCAACTCCTTTATGTCATCTGGAGGCTTATCTTGTTCCTTTAACTGGGTCTTAGCGTCCTATTTCTTGGTGTGGATTGTACTATTTTTGTTGGTGTCTTGGCATCTGGCTTACTAGAGTATTTATTCTGGGTGCAGTTTTTCTCTTTAGTTTAGGGCTTCCTATAATTTTCCCTTGCTGGTTGAGCAGAAGGAGCCAAGCATGTAGTTGGTGCTGTAAGCTATGGAGGCTCAAGCTGCCCTCATTGTGCCAGGGGCCAATGAAGCTTCTTCCAATTTTCTCCTTTGCCAGGAGTAGGGACAGAGTCACAGCTATGTAGAATAACCCAAGTGCAGGCCTAGACTGTAGTTGCCCAGAGAGACTGATGAAGCTTCATAACTTTTTCTCCCCTGCCTGGGACAGGGATGGAGCTGCAGGTGTGGGCAGCAATCTATGCAGTGCAGGTCCAAGATGACTGCAGTTGCCCTGGTAGACTTCTGACTTTTCAGTCTTTTACAGCCAAAGTTACCTGCAGTTACCTGTATAGGATGGTGCAGGGCTCCTCAGGCTTCTCCCTGCCAGAGGCATGGCTGAAAGTCTAGATGGGCTGCAGGCTGATCTGCATGAAAGAAACTGATTCCTGCCAACACTGAGAATTTCAGTCAGCCTGGCTTTCGCTCAGGCTGGAGGTGAAGTCAGTACAGTGGCTACTGGCCTCTTTTTGACTTGGGCTGGTTCACACCCCAGCTGTTCCCAGGGTTATATCTTAGCCAGCTGAGTCTACCAATCAGCAGCCCAAATTGGCAGCCAACTGTCTCCTCCTTCCCCATTTCTGGGAACTGGAGCTTCCAATTCCAGCCACAGAATAGCCTCTGGGGTGGCTCCTGCAGCCAGAGTAGGATAGTCACCAGCCTCCATGGCTTGGCTGGTAATTTCCCAGAGAGGCTGATGCAGGTCTCTGCAGCTTCCTCCCTGCTGGATATGGCACTGGGGCCTAGGCTTGAGCTGTAATATGATCTGGGTGGGAAGAAGCCGGTCCCCACCAGCACTGGGATCCTCAGTCTACCCCGCTTCCTGTTGTGCCAGGTGCAGAGTTATGTTGGTGGCTACCCACCTCTTTCTGACTTGAACAGGCTCAAACTTTAGCTGTTCTCAGTATTATACCATAGCACACTGAATTTACTCATCAGTAGCTGAAATTCGTGCCCAACTGACTCTTCCTCCCCCATTTTGGGGAAGTGGAGCTTTCAGTTCAGCCATGGAACAGCTCCCAAGGTGGCTTGTGCCTCCAGTGGATGATAAGCACCGACCTCCGTGGCATGGAATACTCTACTTATGAGTCTTCTCTGAAGATTCATCTTCAGATGAATCTTCTACTCCTTCAAGGACATTGCAGGATGCTCTTCTGGCTTCCTGGAGCACCCAAACAGGTGCTTCAGCTAGCTCCAAGAGCTCTTTGTGTTTACTAACTGCCCTGTAGCAGGAGCTGACTCTAGGAGCTCCTTACTCTGCCACCATCTTGCTGGTTCCTCTAATATATATTTTATATATATATATATAAATATTTTATAGATACATAGATTACACAAAATGTTACATGAAAAAATATGGGAGGTTCCCATATGGCCCACCCCCACATTCCCCACTTTTCCTTCATCAACAACTTCTTTCATTAGTGTGGTGCATTCATTGTATTTGCTGAATACATTTTAGAACACTGCTACACAGCATGAATTATTGTTTATGGTGTGGATTACATTACCCCAGTCCACCTAGGGGGTTATGGCAGGATATAAAATGTCCTTCATCTGTCCCTGCAATATCATTCAGGACAACTCCATGTCCCCAAAATGCCCCATATCACACCTCTTACTCCCTCTCCCTGTCCTCAGTAGCTTCCATGACCACAATCTCCACATCAGTGACATAATTTTCTTCCATTGCTAGAGTCACAGTGGTTCTATAGTAGAATACCAGCAAGCCCACTAAAATCTGTAATATATTCCTCCATCCTGTGCAACTTGGGATGGAGATGTCTACTCCATCTCTAAATCAAGGGGGGGCTTAGATCCCACATGACTGATGGATGCAATTCTCCTGCTTGCAGTTGTAGACATTCTTCATTGCCTGGTGTGGTGGTTGACCATTACACTTCCCCATCAGTTGATCTGGGTAAGTCCAATGAAACACAGAGTAGGTGTTCCAACTCTGTTGAGGTTCAGGGCCCAGATGACACATGGACCATCTAGAGATTCAAGTCTTCTGAGCATACACAAACTGCAGCATCAGTCACAGGTTCAGTAAAAATGACAGAAGAGGCATATGTAGAGAGGTCACATCTGAGTCCAACTCCATCACAGTCAGGAGCACAAATTCCAAAGTGAGGCCCACTGCAAAGCAATGAATTCCACAGTCATCTGTCATGACTATAGGACCTGTGTGTCTCTGTAGCCCTCAGAAGCACCAGTATCTGGGGTTGTATCTACTTTGGCTGTCTTTCAGATCCTACTGAGATGTGCATAAGTGTGACCCCTCTGATGACCTTCCAACTCATTTTGAAATCTCTCAGCCATATAAATTAATTTGTCTTTACCACATCCCCCTTTGATTTAAGGAATTTTTCTAGTTGCATCACCAGCAGGTGATTGGTAGCAATCCATCAGCACTAGGTAGGCTCATCCCTGGGTGTCATGTCCCACGCTGGGGAGAAGGCAGTGCATTTACATGCTGAGTTTGACTTAGAGAGTGGCCACATTTGAGCAACATGGAGGCTCTCAGGAGGTAACTCTTAGGCACCAAGCTCAAGGCCTAGTTTAAATATCAAGCACAGAAGCTCATAAGCATAGTCATCAGTACAAAGGGCCCATCATTGGACCATTATTCTTCATGGGTCTTTTCCCTTGCACCTGGGGGATTATGCTCTTCCACTGGGGGATGCAACAGAGCTGCCCAGGATGGGAACTCAGCACTCCCTCAGTTGTCATGTGTAACTCTATTCACTATGACAATATCCAATGAACATCTGAACATATCTATATATCCTATATGCATACCCTGGAGAACTCCCTCCCACCCATGCATTCCCTTTCAATGACACCACTCACCAGTACTCTTGCCCTGTCATAGTGGATCCCCACTGTGATCCAAAATTTCTTCAAAAATTAAGTCTAATATATTGCCAAATCCAATTAGAAGGGTAATGAAACAGTATTGGCATGCTTATAGATTAGACATAGAATTTATAATAATTTAGAAAAACTAAAATAAAGAAATAAATTGGGGTATTAAAAAATGAAAAATATCATAAAACTTTGTTCCTGATATTCTGTGTTTCATCATTGTAATAGGTGTTGCCCTGCAAGTACAGTGGCAAGGCAATCTCTTCCATTCCTTCTGCAGTATCTACATCATTAAAAAATTTTTTTAATTTTAACTTCTAAAGTTTTAGATCACAGTAAAATCACATATACAATTAGGTGACTCCCATATACCCAATAACAAACCCTTTTCCCCCTTCCTCAGCAATGATCCTTTTACATGTGCATGTTGCACTTGCTACAGCTGATGTACCGATATTAAAATATAACTACTAACTGTGATTCCATTATGGCTTACATTATGGCTTATATTTTAGACTGTATACTTTTTGGTTACTGTATTGTAGCTGAGCAAGAGGGTTTCATCCTCGCTCAGGCCCAAGAGTCAGGGGGCCTTGCTCCTGCCGAACCACCGGTGGGGGGTGCCCCAAGAGGGAGCACCGGTTCTCCAGGCGTTGGGGGACGTGCGGTTGGGGAAAAACCACGGAGACCGCTTGAGCGCAAGAATGGGTCTGCTTTATTGCGGAAGTACACTTGGTTATATAGGCAGGGAAGGGGTGGAATATGAAGGGGAGGGCAGGGCGGAGGGGTGGCTGCGGATTGGCTAAAACTGGGGAGGCAGACCTCTGGTAATATGCCGTAAGCAGTTACTGGGGAAGAGGGCAGATTGTAGGTTGGTAATATGGGCGGACTGGCGGGAAGGGTGGCGGGGGCTGGAAGGGGAGGAGGGGCAGAGAAAGGTGGCAACACTGTATAGTTTACATTATGTTTTACATTTTTGACTATTCACTTTTATATATTTTTGGTGAAATTTAACAGGGCTTACATCCATTTTTGTAAGATCTTGTGGAACACTTCCATTGCCCTCCAGTAACCCCCACTCCCATCTATTCTATTCCTCTCTCCCACTCCCCTCAAGGCCCACAGCGACAACCAAGCTTCACTGCTTGGAGAACAAGATTCATAGATACTTACAACAATGCTGAGGGCTTGACACTCTAGTCTATCCTCCCCCTTTGGGAACCACCCATGCTCTTGAGAGACACCCTTTCCTCTGTTTGAGAATATCAGGCCTCCCCAGGATGGGGGTACAATAACTTCCCACTCATTGTACATATCTCCACCCACTAATAAAACACAATATGAGAAGATGAACACTCACACACTCCCTAGAATCTGTCCCAGGTACATCCTGTGCCAAATGTTCCCCATCAAACACCTTAAACAAGTATCCTTTCCTTAATATATTTTCTAGAGAGTTTTCTCAACATATAGTTTTAATCACATACCTGACAATCTCCCATGTTTTCCCCCTCACCCAACCCTTCTCCTCAACTACATGGGCCAGCTGACCCACCCTCCCAACCCTAACCCCCCAAGCCTTCAACGTCCCACCCAATAGTATACCTATGTCATCATCTTATCCCTTCACTCCACAAAAACTTACCCACATTTTATCATAGATTTCTCTCATGTAGACATCAGCTCACACACACACACACACCCATTTCCTATAAGCATATCGTCCAGTCTCTAGCTCTCTGAAACAGTCTGATTTGCTTAATTCATGTCAGAGAGGATATATAGTATTTGTCCTTGAATGTCTGGGTTACTTCACTCAACATAAGGTCCTCAAGGTTCATCCATGTTATCCCATGTGTTAGTACTGTATTCTTTCTTACAGATGAGTAGTATTCTGTTGTATGTATATACTACATTTTGTTTATCCATTCATCTTTTGATGGGCATTTGGGTTGATTCCAACTTTTGGCAAAAGTGAATAATGCCACTATGAACATTGGTGTGCATGTATCAGTTTATGTCCTGGTTTTTAGTTCTTCTGGGGATATACCCAGCAGTAAAATTGCTGGTCATATGGCAAATCTATAGCTAGTTTTTGAGGAACTGCCAAACTGTCCTCCAGAATGGCTGGATTCTTCATTTCCACCAACTGTGGATAAGGGTTCCCATTCATCTGCATCCTCTCCAAAACTTGTAGTTCTCTATTTCTTTAATAGCCTCAAGTCTAATTGGTAATATGGTATCTCATTGTAGCTTTGCTATGTATTTCTCTAATAGGTAGTGATGTTGAGCATTTTTCATGTGTCTTTTATCCATTTGTACTTCTTCTTTGGAGAAGCATCTGCTCAGATCTCTTGCCCACATTTTGAATGGGTTGTTTGTCTTTTTATTTTTGAGAAATAGGATTTTTTATATATGTTGGATATTAGGATCCTATCAGATATATGATTATTAAATATTTTCTTCCATTGGGCAAGTTGTCTTTTTACTTTCTTGATAATCTCCTTTGAGGTGCAAAATGCTTTAATTTTGAGGAGGTCCCATTTATCTATATTTTCTTTGACTTTTGTGTTTTGGGTGTGAAGTTCATGTAGCAATTTCCTATTACAAGTTCCTGTAGATGCTTCCCTACATTGTCTTCCAAGGTCTTTATGGTCTTGGCTCTTATATTTAGATCTCTCATTTATTTGAGTTGATTTTTGTATAAGGCATGAGTTGGTAATCCTCTCCTTCTTTTGCATATGGATATCCAGTTCTCCAAGGACCATTTGTTTAAGAGGCCATTCTTCCCAGTTTAGTGGGCCTTGTACTTTCTTGAATATCAGATGACTGTATATATGAGGATGTGTGTCTGAACTCTCAATTCAGTTTCATTGGTCAGTGTGTCTATCCTTCTGTCAATACGATGTTGTTTTGACCACTGTAGCTTTATTGTATGATTTAACATCAGGTAATAGTTTTCCTCATTTCATTTTTCATTTTCAAATGTCTTTGACTGTTTGGGGCCACTTTCCCCTCCAAATAAATTTCATAGTTAGTCTTTCCAGTTCATTAAAAAATTCTGTGTTGATTTTTATTGGGTTTGCACATTAACTGTGTAGATGAGTTTGGATAGGATAGTCATCTTAATGATGTTTATTCTTCCTATTCAAGAACAGGGAGTATTCTTCCATTTATTTAAGTGTTCTTTTATTTCCTTTAACAATGTTGTGTAGTTTTCTCTAATATAAGTCCTTTACATGTTCAAATTTATTCCTACTGATATATGGCTGACAGGGAGCTGTACAGAACATATATCCAGGGTGCATGGTAATGTTTGGATATATTCATAGTGGCAACAATTAAAAACCACAGCACGGGAGGTACTGTGTTCCTGGCCAGTGGTGCTCTGTTGTGGTCACTAGGGGAACAGCGACAGTCTCCCAGGTGCAGTGGCGGGGACCGGGAGGGAGTGAGGTTTAAACAGTGAGCCCCTGATGCTAATGACTATGCTTGTGAGCTGATAAGCCTAAAATAAGAACAAATCCTAGAGCAGCATTGTGCCTGGGAATTTCCTCCTGTCAGCTATCATGTTACTCAAATGTGGCAGGCTCGAAGCCAAACTCAGCATGTAAATGCAATGCCTTTCCCCCAGCGTGGGACATGACACCCGGGGATGAGCCTCCCTGCACCAAGGGATCACTATCAACTACCAACTGATGATGCAACTGGAAAATGACCTTGTACAGAAGGTTCAATGCGGATCAGCAGAATATCCCTGTCTACATAAAATAACATGACTTTAAAATGCTGTTTGACCTAATGGAAGGGGTAAATGGAAAGGAGAAATGAGTTTATATGGCTATGAGTCTCTAAAAAAGAGTCTGGAGGCTGGCAGAAGGATTTCCCTTATTCACAACTGAGCAGAGTCTAAGAGACAGATAAAGCAGATACAACCCCCAGGGTATTGGTTCCTTTGAGGACTAAAGAGACCCATGGGAGTTATGGTCATGGCAGATGGGGCTAACTACCAGGTCAGATGGCCCCTCTTTGGAACTGGTGTTTATATGTGATGAATCTGGACTCAGATGGGAGCTCTCTTCATAAGACTTTCATGCTAATGTGCTGGAGTTGCAGTTAGTGTTGGGGTTTAAGATATATTTAGGGGATTTGAATCTCTGGACTGACAATGTGATAGCCAGGTCCTGAGCCTCAACAGACTCCAGCACCTACAATCTGATTTATTGGACTCAGCACACTCAGCTAAGATGAAGTTGAGGAAGGACAACCACCACACCATGGAGCCTAGAGTGCCTACAACTGAAAGCAGGAGGATTGCATCCAGTATCCATGTGGAATCTGAGCCTCGTCTTGACATAGAGATGCCATGGACATAACCAATCCAAGGTCCACAGAGAAAAGTTGGCATTGGAGTGGAGTGGAAAAAGTGAACAGCGTGGCTGATATGGGTATGGGGAATGGCAGGAAGAGATGAGATGTGGAGGCGCCTTTGGGACTTAGAGTTGCCCTTGATGGTGCTGCAGGGGCAATCACTGGACATTGTAAATCCTGCCAGGGCCCACTGGATGGAATGTGGGAGAGTATGGGCCATGATGTGGACCCTTGACCATGTGGTGCAGAGGTGCCCAAAGATGTACTTACCAAATGCAATGGATGTGTCATGATGATGGGAATGAGTGTTGCTTTGGGGGGGAGTGGTGGGGTGGAGGTGGTGGGGTTGAATGGGACCTCATATATATATATTTTTAATGTAATATTATTACAAAATCAATGAAAAAAAATAAATAAATTTATTCCTAGGTATTTGATTTTATAATTGGTATTGCAAATGGTATTTTTTCTTGATTTCCTCCTCAGATTGTTTAATATTGGTGTAGAGAAATCCTACTGATTTTTACACATTGGTATTATACACTGTGACTTTACTGAACACATTTATAAATGCTAGAATCTTTGTTTTAGATTTCTCATGGCTTTCTATGTAGAGAATCATGTCATCTGCAAAGAGTGAAATTTTACCTCTTCCTTTCCAATTTGGATGCCTTTTATATCTGTTTCTTGCCTCATGCCTGACAAGGTACTTCTAACACAATTTTAAATGGGAGAGGTGATAATGGGTATTCTTGTCTTGTTCTTAATCTTAGAGGGAAAGATTTTACAATTTCAGCATGTATATGATGTTAGATGTGTGTTTTTCATATATATCCTTTATCCTGTTCAGAAAGTTTCATTCTATTCTTATCTTTTGCAGTATTTTTATTAGGAAAGGGTGGGTATTTTGTCAAATGCTTTTTTCTACATCTATAGATATGATCATGTGATTTTTATTTTTATTTGACCTGATTATATGGTGTATTACTCTGATTAAGTTTCTTATGTTTAGATTTCATTGCATACCAGGGATGAAATCCACTTTGTCATGGTGGATAATTCATTTGATGTGTTGCTGAATACAATTAGCAAGTATTTTGTTAAGGATTTTAGTATATAGGTTCATTTGAGAGTTTGGTCTGTTAATTTTCTTTCTTGTGGTGTCTTTGTTTGCCTTTGGTATTATGGTAATGTTGACATCCTAGAATGAGTTACACAATGTTTCTTTTATTTCAATTTTTTGTAAGAGTTTAAGCAGAATTGGAGGTAGTTCCTTCCAGATGTTTGGTGGAAGTCACCTGCGAGGCTGTCTGACCCAGGGCTCTCCATAGTTGGGAGGATTTAAAGACAGGTTTTTTCTCTTTACTTGTGATTGGTTTGTTGAGATTATCAGTTTCTTCCTTTGTTAATGTCAACTGCTTATGTGTTATTGTTGGTATGTAGTTTTTCAAAATATCCTCCTATGATTCTTTTTATTTCTGTGGGTTCAGTGGTGATATCCCCTTTCTCATTTCTTATTTTGTCTATTCACATCTTTGTTCTTTTTTCTGTGTTAAACAAACACAGGAAAAAGCTAAGGGTTTGTCAATTTTATTGGTTTTTTCGAAGAACTAAATCTTTGTTCTGTTTATTTTTTCTAGTGCTTTCTTATTTTCTTTTTCATTTAGTTCTGCTCTGAAATTTGTTCTTTCTTTCTTCATCCTTTGGGGTTATTTATTCTTTCAATAATTCCTCTAAATGTGCAGTTATTTGTTTGATTTTAGCTATTTTTCTCTTTTTATATATGAATTTATGGCTAAAAATTTCCCTCTCAGTACAGCTTTTGCTGCATCCCATATGTTTTAATATGTTGTGGTAACATTTTCACTTATTTCAAAGTAGTTGCTGCTTTCTTTTGAGATTTCCTCCTGGGCCCACTGTTAGTCTAAGAGTGTGTTGCTTAACTTCTATATCCTTGTGCCTAATCTGGTTCTCCAACCCTTGCAGACTTTCAGTTTCATTCCACTGTGGTCAGAGAAATTATTTTCTATGTTTCCAATCTTTCTGAATTCATTGAGACTTTCTCTGTGGCCTAGCCTGTGGTCTATCTGGGAGAATGATCCATATGCACTTGAGAAGAATATATTTATGCTGTATTTTGTTGTAGTGTTCTGCATATGTCTATTAGGTTCAGATTCTCTAATAAATTATTCAAATCTTTGTTTCTTTATTGATTCTCTGTCAAGATGTTCTGTCTAGTGATGATAATGGTATATTAAAGTCTCCCACAATGATTGTGGAGTCATCTATTCCTCCATTTAGTTTATCCAGTGTTTGCCTCATGTATTTTGAGGCACTCTGATTAGGTGTATAAATATTTATGATTGTTCTTTCTTGATAGATTACCACTTTTACTAATATGTAGTGCCAATTTTTGTCTCTCACAATAGTTTTGTTTTTAAAGTCTGTTTTGTCTGATATTAGTATAGTTACTTTTGCCTTTTTTGGTTATTAGTTGCTTGTAATATGATTTTTCAGCTATTCACTTTCAACCTTCTTGAATCACTGGGTCTGTGGTGAATTTCATATAGACAGCATATAGATGGGTCACATTTCCTTATCCATTCTGCCAATCTGTGTCTCTTGACAGGTGAGTTTAATCCATTAACATTCAGTGCTATTACTCACAAGAAATTACTTACATTAGCCATATTTTCTTTGAAGTTGTGTGTGTCATATGTTGTTTTTATTTCTTTTTTGTCTTTTATGTTCATCTTAAACTGTCCTCCAACTCCGACTTCAGTTTTTTTCTTTCAAGCTACAGAATTCCCCTTAGTATTTCTTGAAGAGCACATTCATTATTGGCATACTCTGTTAGTTTCTGTTTATCTGTGAATATTTTGAGCTCTCCATCAATTTTGAATGCCAGTTCTACTCAATAGAGTATTCTTGGCTGGAAACTTTTTTCTTTTAGTATCTTGACTATGTCATACCACTGTCTTCTTGCATCCATGGTTTCAGATGAGAAATCAGCATTCAATCTTATTGAGCCTCCCTTGTGTTCAATGGTTCTCTTTTCTCTTGCTGCTTTCAATATTTTCTCTTTGTCTTGAGCATCAGATAATTTCACAGATATGTTTTGGACTAGGCCTTTTGGGATTTATACTGTTTGGGTTGTGCTGTGATTCCTGGGCATGTACCATCCATCTCCCTCAGTAAGTGTGGGAATTTTTCAGCCATTATTTCCTCCAAAAAACCTTCTGTCCCCTTTCCCTTATCTTCTCCTTCTGAGATATTTGTGCATTTTGTGTTGTCATTCAGATCCCTAAGTCTCTATTGGATTTCTTCTAACTTCTTATCTAATAATTCTACTCTTTCTTTGATTTCAGATTTAATGCTTTCCACCTCAATAATTCTTTCCTCTGCCTATTCAATTCTGCTGTTATTTGCTTAGAGTGGTTTTTTTTTAATTTTTTTTTATTTCTTGGATTGTGCCATTCATTACCAACAATTGTTATCTTTTTCCATATGTTTACAATTTCTTCAGTACGCTCTGCAAGTGTTTTCTTAATATCCTTCATCTCTTCTTTCACTTCATTATAATGATCCATGGTATTAGTTTGGACATCTTTGTTTAGTTGTTCAATGTTCTGCTTCTCTTCCTGGTTTTAAGTTTTTTCATTGGTGTGGGCCATGTCTTCCTGATTATTGGTATGTTTTGTAATTTTTTGTGGCTCTCTGCTCATCATTTTATCTTGATGGGTTTCTTCAGTTGGTTATGTCCTCCATGTAGTCTCAGGTTTTATTTAGTTGCTGTTTTTGTGGGTGTATTAAGTTTTCTATTTTACACTTTTTTCTTCTTATTTTATTTCCTTGTTGTTGTCTAAGTTCCCTTGAATGAAAAAGTTTACATCCAGGGGAAGCAAAAAAAGTGAAAAAAAAAAAAAGATTTAATAGTAATATTGATAGTAAATGTTAGCAGAAGAATCATATAAGACCTAAGTGATTGGATATTAAACTCATGTAACTGTGTAGAAATACAGGAATAAAAAAGTGGTGCATCTCCAAGGAAATGGGGAACTGAATATCAAAAAGAATATAGTGTGAATTAACAGGTCAGTATGATGAAGAGAGAGGGAAAGAGAAAAGAAAGGATAAAAATAGAAAGTTAATAAAGGATAGAAAACCAAACGGTTAGAATTAAAAAGTCAGAAAAATTGGGGACTAAACAAAGGTAATTGGAATGTAAGGACAACAACAGAAGGTGGAAGTTAGAAAGATGCAGGAGGGAAATGAGACAGCATTGATTGCCAAAATAAGTACACACAGAAATGAGAAAATCAAGAAAGTGGAATCACAGCAATCAAGAAACAAGCTGGCAGCATCGAAATGACTCTCAGTCTCTTTGAAAGAGAGCACCCACACCTTCCTGGGAACCCTAAATATGCTCATGGAAGCTTATTAAGCACTTCCTACTGTCCCCCTCCCTTAGAGGAGTTGTACAGGACTAGTTAATTGCCTGGCTCCACCTTCTCCCAGACTAATTTTCCCTATCCCGTGGTGGTTAGTTAAATCAGATTGCCTCAGCAGATTTACCTCTCCCTTCTTCCTGGTTTCTCCAGAGGCCAGCTGGTATACTTCTGAAAGCTAAAAAAAGGGGGGTCCAGATCATAGAACCCACACTCAGGGGACCCCTCTCCACTTTTCACCAGAACGTTCCCACTCTCAGAATTTGTCTCTTCTAGCTGACTGACTGGCAAGAGTCAGGAAATGCTGTGGCTTCCTGCCCTGAGGGAGGGGCTCAGCTGTCCAATAGCTCCTGCATGAAGCATCAGAAACCCATGGTTTCACCTTGCACAATCATTCTTTTTGTTATGCTCTCTGCAGATGGATGCCCTTAAGCCTCCTGCTTTTTGGGTTCCCAAAACAGCTCAGTCAGGAAGGATTTTGCTGCACTCAGTTGTTTTATTTAGGCGAGATGATGTAGGTGTACTTAATCTGTCACCATCTTGCCTCTCTCCAATTTTTTTTTCTTGATTGAATTCTTTATGCTGCGGCGGCTTGCTCAGTCTGTAGAGGTGGGGTCTGGCTGCAGAAGAGGGGTCGGTCCAGCTCTGGACGAGGGGTCGGTCCCACTTGGGACGAGGGGTCGGTCTGGCAGCAGACAAGGGGTCGGTCTCACAAGGGGTTGCACCGTTTGGCTGACGGGGTCGCCCGGCGAAGCCGGCGAAGAAGGGGTCACCCAGAGAAGCAGGCGATGAACTGGGGACAAGGGAGGCCAGGCCCTTGTCAGGGGCTCTCAGGACGGGAGGGCACACGGCAGAAGAACTACCGCGGAGACAAGGTAAACACGCAAGTCCACTATATTGAGGGAGAGGCAACAGTGTTATAGGGGCTGGGGAAGGCTGATTGGTCAAAGCCACGCCCTGTTTTGATTGGTTGCCGGCGAAAGGTCAGTGGGCACTACTGGATGGGGGAGGGGTGGTGATTAGGGATTGGCTGTTGCTGTTGCTGGGGGAAGTGGCAGGGTTTAGTGATTGGTGGCTGCTGTTGCTGGGGTAGAGGGCAGACTGGAGTTTCCCGCCCATGCCTGGCTGTTGCTGCTGTCAGGGGAGGGGAAAAGGGCAGACTGGATTTTTCCACCCACGCCTGGCTGTTGCTGCTGTCGGGGGAGGGGAAAAGGGCAGACTGGAATTTTCCGCCCTGTGCCTGCACAGGGAGAAGGAAGAAGAAGGGTGCCGTCCCACAGGCATCGTGTGGTGCCATCCGGGAGGAGGGGTGGCCGCGGAAGCATGGCTGCCGAGAAGGGGAGACCCAAGGGCATTCTGCGCCCATGATGAGCTCCCTTCAGGGGTGGCGGTGAGTCCAACCAACCACCCTATTATGGGGGCAGAGGCTTGGCCTGCCATGGGTGCACCCCCGCCAGGCCAGCAAACCACACTTCAGCCCAAGGGGTGACCGCATTATGCAAAGTCTTTGTTAATTTCAGAAGAAAATAAGTTAATATAGGAAGGAAGAGAAGTTGGGAAGAGTGCTGGTGAAGGAAGGGATGGGTCTGTGTGAAAGGACCTTTGTGCAGGAATGCCAAACCCAGCAACTAGACAGGGTGAAGGACATGTCACTGCTATTTGATAGGATTTGTCACCTTGTTGGTGAATGAATTGCAATTGCTTAAAGAATTTTATCATATCACAGTTTACATAATGATTTCAAGTACTTTTCACAAGTGAATCAATTTTCTCAGTTTATTCAACTATTTTAAAAGCAGAAACCTGGGAATGATATCTACCCTTTCCCCCCACATACCATCTATCTCTGTAGGGCAGAGCTTTCTACTGGGATTCCCTCATTTTTGTCTGGAGCCAGAACCCTCAGCCCAGAAGAGAAGTGGCTCTTCTCATTCAAGACCCCCAGCACTTGCCCTCTGAATTTGAGTCATTTTCTGGTTGCATAGCAAACAGGAAATCTGCTTCTCCTCCCTTGGGTCTGACCAAGGCCACCAGACATTGAGCAGTGGGGCCAGGACTGATGAGACCACAGTAAGCAGTAGCCATGTTTAAGGGTAAAGAAAACATGTTGAGGTCTGGACCTCAGAAATTCAGGGTCACCCCATTCCTCTCTGCACCCCACCTTGGTCTGCAGGCAACATCTTCAGACTATTACACATAGCTTCAGAGAGAGGGAACCCGCCCCATTCCCCACAGACAAAACACCAAAGGTCAGTCCTGAATGTGAAAGAGAGCCCAGTGCTGACCCTGGTTCTCCCTTGCCTCTTCAGGTTTATGGGTCTTGGTCTGTCCCTTTCCTTCACATGGCCTCAGTGTCCCCATCCCTAAATGAGGGCCTAGGACACATATGTCAATTGTAGAATTGGAATAGAGCCTGAGGGAGCTTTTGTTGATTCACTATCTTTTACCTTATTTATCCTTGAATAAGCCAACATAAGCAAATTATGTCTAGAATTAAATTCATGATCATCTTTGGAAATGGTTATTATGAAAAAGAAACTAATATTTTAATCACAGATATTTTTTTGTTTAAAAATTATTTCAAAGCTGTTTTGAGTCTTGACCCCTAACTGAAATCCTAAAATGACTGGGCATAAATAAGACATTAACAGAGTAAGGGATTTATTGTTCTTTTATTATTCTCCCAATTACTGTGAACAATTAAAAGAATCAGGGAGTTATTGTTAAGTAAAAACAGTTCAGGAGAGTGACTGTGGCTTACGTATTGAGTGCCTGTCTCCGACATGGGAGATTCTGGGTTTGGTTCCTGGTGCCTTCTGAAAAACACAACAAAAAAGAAACACCAAGGAAACAAATGAAAAAAAAAGCCTCAGGGGATAAGTGATGATTTCTCACTTAAAACGTCCCAGGTTCAATCCCTGGCCCTGGGACCTCAAAAAAACGCACCACAGCACAAAAATTCAAAGCCCCTTACCTGGCAGATCCAGTCACAGAAATTCCTCTATTGTTTTATTTTTCCATAAATAATATAACACCAGTTTGTTATTTCATTTATGTACCAAACTCTCCTAACTGGCTCTCCTGTTCATAGAAATCCTTTAAATAAAATACATACCAAGAGTTAAAAGCATCTGTAAGTAGTTAAGATTTCTACTTTGAAATCATCATCAGAGCTAACAGGGATGCCTAGGTTTGCCATGACCCTGGACCACCACGTGGCATTAATCTGCATCTTCTGCCCACAGGATCAGAGCTGTGAAAGGGGGGCTGTGTATCTGTGGGTCTGGGGCCCAGGAAGAACAGGACTCAGAGAAGGTGACCACTCAGGGGATGGCTGGTGGGGAAAGACAGAGAATGAGCAGGATTCTGCTGACCAAAAACAGCATTGATCCTGAGCTTATGGAGGAATGGGAGGGTTAGGGACTACATAAAAAGGACAGGGAGGGGGAAAGGAGTTGTCTTAAATTGTCATGTTTCCATGCAAAAAAAAAATCATGTACAATTGTGTCAAAGCACCTGTAAACAGAGTGACAGAGAGGGTTTATTGCGTACTTTTAAGTTAATATGCATAGACATATCTAAATAGGTAGACATTAATATTGGTGTGAATGTGTCTGTAGGTAAATATAGCCACAGTTAGTTTGGCCCTCAAAGGCCCCAGGGCCTATAGTCGGTCTTATTTAGGCAACTGCCTGAGTAGGAAACAGGGTTGTGGTCTGTAGACCAGGACAGAAAGTGGTCATAAGAGACCCAGGTGGGACTTTGCCTTGATTTAGGCATCCCCATGTGAGTTTACTTTAAGAAAGTCAGTTGACATTAAAAAAAGAATCAGGAAGCCATTATAAATGGCATTACATGGCCTAGAATTGTCTCTTAATAAACAAACATCTATCTACTGTTATAGATTAGTGATATTGACCAGACTCAGACTTTGAATAAAGTTCAAATTGAGAGCTTCATTAGCTGCGCAGTGACTGTCTCATTCTATGCGGAGGAGACAGCAGCCCTGAGTTAAGGGAAGAGGTGTTTTTATAGCCTTTGAGGATGGGGGGGTGGGAGTTACTAGCAAGCAAGGAGGCACGGAAGCAGAACACTGTGGTTAGCTGAAGATAGTGTATCTATTTTTTTCTTTTTTAAAAGCCCTTTCTTGTGAGCAGTCCCATGTTATTTTTTGGCCCTTTTCTTGGGGACAGCCCTAAGTTATTTATTAACACTCTCCTTGGAGACAACCTAAGTTATTTATTTATCTGAAGGTACTTGCAATTCCTATTGCCTAATGTAGTTCTATTCCTATTGTCTCAATGTGGCCTTACCCTTACACTACCAAGAAATGAAAGACCTTCGAAATGGTGTGTTTGACTCTTATGAGGATTGTCATCCTGTGCAGCAGCCCTTGGGGATGCATCCCTAGGAGGAGGCTTGCCTAGGAATCCCTCCACATTGAAAGCCCTCAGCACAGGGTCAGGGACAAATCATTTGTCAGAGGGGCTTAGCAGTGTTGGGAATGCTGATGAGTCATTTCAGATATAATAGCTTTAAAACTCTCATGACTGGCTTGCCTAGCTGTCACTTTTGCAGAAAATCCTCTTGATAAAATACCTGTGAAGAAATAAATTTATTTTGAGATCTTTGGGGTGCAGCTAAACTCAAATAATTACACGTGTAATTGTCTTAAAATTAGCCCAATAAACATTTTTTAGCCATTTAGCATTAACTGGCTTTGCATACCCCAGGAAATTAGCCCAACATAGGCTCTCAATTTGTAGGTAAGCAGGGATGTTTATATGGTCCCAAGCTGCCTTGGCACTCCTTGCCCTCCTTCCCCTTCGTGGACTCCTTCCCACCTGTGGCCTTTGGAAGCTTTTCTGTAGGGGTCCATCCTACAAAACAGTCAACACCATGTCCAATGAATAGATTGTCACTGCCATCTGGTGGTTATGTCTTCTGGGTCAACGACAAAATCCTCCATTTAAATTCCCCACAGTTGCACATCCTGCTAATGGGCTTCCTGTGTTCCCTGAGCATGTGAATTGTGGAATTTCCTTTCTGACCCAAAAAGGGGCTTCACCTGGTGTTCCACTGCTTTTTCTTTAGCTGCCCCAAGGGCAGAGAGGGAAGCTGTGGAAGGGGAGCAGATACCTGGATCCTGGCCCCAGATTTGGACAGGAGTATGTCCCAACTGGGAAACATGTCATGGGGAGTCAAGAAGGAGGAACAGGTGCCAGAGAGCATCCTCCCTTCACCCAGACTCTTCTCTCCATATTTTATCCCAGCTCCAGCTGTCACGCCCAGGCTCCGATTGTAGCACTGGGGACATCTTGATCAGATATATGTGATGTTACACTGGGCCACCATTTCACATCACCCTCCTCCCCCCAGGTGCTTGACTCCCTCCATGGAGTCCCCACACTCTGAGTCCTCCCTCTCTTATGCCCATCAACTCTCTGCTGTGTCCTTTTAGGAAATGTCCACAGAGATCTAGAAAGTTCATCTGGGTAGAAGCTAAATGTCTGCCTCCATGCCAGTGATTCTCTAATAGCGCTAGGAAAAGTGAGGAATGGGATTTGCCCCAGACTGGGGAGTGTCCCAGAGGCCCTCCAATTTTTACCCTGCCACCTGGGCAGGAGTAGTTGAAAGAAGCCTGTGGCTATATCCCATACTGCATTTACACTGATGCTTCTAGCTTTCAGAATGTCTGCATTTGAAAGAAGTGATTGAAATCTGCTATGGGTTTGGGAGCAAAGGTAAGGGATTGTTTCTTTTTTTTCTATCTGGTTGCACCATCCTCTTTTTGGTGCTTCATTTTGCATGTGGGGGCAGGGGCTGCACCTCACTGCACAGGTCTGGGATGCCTTTATTTTTTACTGGAGGTTCCAGGAATTGAACCTGAGTCCTACATATGGTAAATGGGAGCTCAATTGCTTGAGACACAGCTGCTTCCTTAGAGTTGCATCTTAAATGATCAACCAAGCCTGAAGCCATCTATAGGAAATTATTCTCATATTATTAACAGAACTTCATTAATGCCACATTTGGGAACCTGCACTAAATTCCTGTGACAGGTGATACCCTTCCATCTAAGCTCAGAAGCTTCCTGTGGACTAACAGTGTGAGGACTGGTCTCTAAAGGTAAGTTAATTCTTAAGCGGAAATTCAATGTGTGTTTTAGGCAAAGTCCCCAAGTTGGTGACCCATTTGGGGATGAGACCTTATCCTGGGACTGCCCTTCATATATCTCTGCTTTGGGATCTGGCTTTGGCTGAGAAAATCCTGGGGAGGCCTGTGGAAGGAGGTTGGTAGGGGAAGACCATAGGATGGCCAGCCAGTGGCCACTATATGGAGCTGATGCCACCCTTGACCTGAGAGCACAGAGACCGCTGATCCCTAGATCTTGGAGAAGGGCAAATGGGAACCATCCGTGATCTTATGTATGCAATTGTCAGGGTTTCTGTTTATTCCAGGCAAGGTGTTAAAACATCAATAACAATACTACGGGAAGTAAGACCAATAGAAGTGACTACTAGTCACTGCTCTCGGATAAGAATTGTTCCAATAGTCACAATTCCTCAAGAGGCAGGGGACTGGGCTTTTTATACAGGAGGAGGAGGCAGGGACACTTCTGTAAAGGGGTGTGTGGACCCATGTAGAGTGGGTGCCTGGGTTTGATCTGTGACTGATGTGTGACCCTCCCTCCTGCTGATAGCTCACCTGGCCCAAGGCTTGCTGGCAGTAGGAGCCTTGGTTGATCCAGACTGCCTGGTAACATGGGCAGAGGGATTTCCTCACAAAAAATGTTCCATGACTGTGTCAAAGGGGCCTCCCCAAGGCTGGAGATATACTCAGGGTATCTTCTATCACAAGGCTCAAAGAAATTTCTGTCCATAGCATCATCTCCATCTTTTTATGTAAAAACCTGGCCTTATGAATTGTTGGTGGGTATCTGCCTTGTCTATCAGCCAGCTCTGCAGAGATCTGTCTCCCTCCTTTTGCACATAAATAGAGGAGGGCCTCAGAGTCTTTAATGTTAGGAGTCAATTGCCTCTGTCTCTTTTTTTTTCTTGGATGAGAGGGGCCACTCACACCCCCAATTACACTTACCAGGCTGCCCTTTCCCCTCATTCCCCTATTTTTCACCCTGTTCATGATCATTTTTATTTTTTATTTTTTTGAGTTCTTGTGACCAAGAAAACAGCTGCTTAAAGATTTGTGTACAAGATTGTATGTGGAAATATTTTCCATTCTCTTGAGTAAATATGTACAAGTGGGGCTAAAGGACTATTTGTTAAGTGTATGATTTACTTTAGAAGAAACTGATATTATATTCCAAAGTGGCAGTTTTGTTTTGTTTGGTATTCATATGAGTAAAACATATGAGTTCCTGTTGTTCTGCATTCATGCCACTATTTGATATTCTCATTTTTTTCAAAGTAGTGGTAGTGGTGTCTTAGGAGGTTCTAATTTGCATTTCCCTCATGGCTAATATGTAGAACTTTTTTTCATATATTTTTTCCTACCTATGTATTTTTTTAAAAGGTACCATTAGGATCACTTAGGTATTTCTAAAATTAGAATGTTTGTATTCTTTTTTTTTAATTTTTTTATTTTTTATTGACTTTGTAATAATATTACATTAGAAATATATATATATGAGGTCCCATTCAACCCCACCCTCCACCCCCCCCTCTCCCCCCCCCACAACAACACTCATTCCCATCATCATGACACATCCATTGGATTTGGTAAGTACATCTTTGGGCACCTCTGGTTGAGGTTTTTTCTAATGGTCAAAGAAGCTTCCTTCCTTCATTTTTCTCCCCATTGAAAGTAACTGTGACATTCAGAACATAGCCTGCTGCAAACACACAATGAGACATTTAATCATAAGCTGTACTAGGTTAGACATGCTTATGATTAACCAGGAAAATAAATTCATGTGTTATGATTCATTGTTAACTCTCCATCAAGGCTAGAAACAGGAGAATATATATGGTTGAGTTTTGAGTATTCTTTGTATATATCTCTAAGGAAGAAATACAAATGGCCAAAAAGCACATGAAAAGATCCACAGTTCTGTGGTAACCACTCTGGTCAAGGGCAGTCTGGGGCACCTCCCTGAAAAAAAACTCTCTTCTGAGTCCCGAGCTTATACCGACCTGCTTAGGTTAAGAGGCGCCTTGTGTTCCCACAAGGGACACAGCTTGGGATGGATGAAACAAAAGGCCGAGTGAGTGTTGTGCAGTGTCAACACACAGAGGAAATGTGGGAAGCACACAAAGTAGGAACCCATTAAGTTATAAGCAGAAAAACTTTCCCTTAGTTTTCCACGAAGATGTGGCATAAAGTACTAGCCAGGAAATGTTAGAATGCTTTGTGAACTACAATGGCTGGCTTTTGGCATGGGCTGGCCCCAGGAGGGCACCTTTGACCCCGGATCATCTGTAAACTCCATGAGATGTTAATGAGAAAACCAGAGTGCCCAGACCAGTTCCCCTACATTGATGCCTGGCACAGGGACCAGGAGGGAGTGAGGGTTCAACAGTAAGCCCCTGACACTAATGACTATGCTTGTGAGCTGATAAGCCTAAAATAAGAACAAGGCCTAGAGCAGCATTGTGCCTGGGAATTTCCTCCTGTCAGCCTTCATGTTACTCAAATGTGGCCAGTCTCGAAGCCTAACTCAGCATCTAAATGCAATGCCTTCCCCCCAGCATGGGACATGACACCCAGGGATGAGCCTCCCTGGCACCGAGTGACCACTATCAACTACCAACTGATGATGCAACGGGAAAATGACCTTATACAGAAGGTTCAATGCAGATCAGCAGAATATCCCTGTCTACATAAAATAACATGACTTTAAAACGCTGTTTGACCTAATGTAAGGGGGAAATGGAAAGGAGAAAAGAGTTTATATGACTATGAGTCTCTAAAAAAGAGTCTGGAGGCTGTCAGAAGGATTGCCCTTATGCACAACTGAGCAGAGTCTGACAGACAGATAAAGCAGATACAACCCCCAGGTATTGGTTCCTTTGAGGGTTAAAGAGACCCATGGGAGATATGGTCATGGCCGATGGGGTTAACTACCAGGTCAGATGGCCCCTCTTTGGAACTGGTGTTTATGTGTGATGAATCTGGACTCAGATGGGATCTCTCTTCATTAGACTTTCATGCTAATGTGCTGGAGTTGCAGTTAGTGTTGGGGTTTAAGATATATTTAGGGGATTTGAATCTCTGGACTGACAATGTGATAGCCAGGTCCTGAGCCTCAACAGACTCCAGCACCTACAATCTGATTTATTGGACTCACCACACTCAGATAAGATGGAGTTGAAGAAGGACAACCACCACACCATGGAGCCTAGAGTGATTACAACTGAAAGTGGGAGGATTGCATCCAGCATCCATGTGGAATCTGAGCCTCCTCTTGACATAGAGGTGCAATGGACACAACCAATCCAATGTCCACATTGAAAAGGTGGCATTGGATTGGGAAAAGTGGACATGGTGGCTGATGGGTATGGGGAAAGGCAGGAAGAGATGAGAGGTGGAGGTGTCTTTGGGACATGGAGCTGCCCTGGATGGTGCTTCAGGGGCAATCACCGGACATTGTAAATCCTCACAGGGCCCACTGGATGAAATGGGGGAGAGTATGGGCCATGATTTGGATCATTGACCATGAGGTGCAGAGGTGCCCAAAGATGTACTTACCAAATGCAATGGATGTGTCATGATGATGGGAATGAGTGTTGCTGGGGGGGAGAGGTGGGGTGGGGGTGGTGGGGTTGAATGTGACCTCATATATATATTTTTTTAATGTAATATTATTACAAAGTCAATAAAAAAATTTGCAGTAATTAAAAAAAAAATCATTGATGCCTGGCAGGACACTGCGAGTCAAAGTCCGCCCTAGTTAAGGAAATGTACGAGTAAGGAAGCCAGGATTTGCCTGATACAAAAGCCCACAGGTGCTCTCTCAGGAACCAGGCCAAACAGGTGCCTTGCAAAGGGTCCAGAGAAAGTAAGCCCCAAATCTAGTGACAACCCACCCATTCTAGAGGGGCCACCACCTTATGAGATTTTTCCTACAGTGCCAGTGCCGAGGAGTGAGGATGAGCCAATTTTCCCAAGCAATGCAACCTCGCTGCCCTGACGGCCATCTCCACTGCCGTTCTCCCTGAGCAGTATGACCTCGCTACCCTGACAGCTGTCTCCACTGCCATCCTTCCTGAACAGCATGACCTCACTGGCCCCACACCCACCATCCTCCCTGAGCAGCACTTCCTCGCAGCCATTCCTGCAGCCACTTCCACTGTCATTCCCACAGCCGATTCTGCAGCTGCTTTCTCCAAGCAACACAGCCCAGCTGTTCCTACAGCCACTCCCACAGTCCTTTCCACAGCCGGTTCAGTTCCACGGCCGCTTTCTCCAAGAAACAGGAGCCAGCTGCTCCTGCAGCTGTTTCCACAACCGGTTTCGCAGCTGCTTTCTCCAAGCAACACAGCAAAGCTGCTGCTGCAGCTGCTCCCACAGGAGGTTCTGCAGGCAATTTTTCCAAGCAACATGGCCCAGCCACTCCCGCAGTCGCTCCCACAGCCGCTTTCTCCAAACAATGCAGCCTCTGCACCTCTGCAATGGCTGTTTCCACCAATCTTGACCACTGGCAGCATAGTGCTGGCCATCACTCAGGAAGGAGTCCCTGAAAGATGACAACTCAGACCACGAGGAGCCCCAGGGACAGGTGGAGCAGGGAGAAGGGCCACCTTACAACTGCCTCTCTCTGAAGCCTGGGCTCCAATTTATTATGATGCTGATGACCATATATAAGGAGGACACTTCACTACTACTGATCTCTTTATCTGGAAAAGTCACACCCCACATACCTGGAGAAGCCTCAGGTCATGATGGACCTCTTCCAGTCCATCATTCAAACCTGCAAACCCACCTGGGCTGACTACTGTAAGCAGCTCCTTATGACCTTACTCAACTTCAAGGAGAGAATGTGAGTCACAAAAGGAGTTTTCACCTGGCTCAAGGAGCACCCATCTGGGGGAAGCCTGGACAGGGATCAATATGCCCACACTAAGTTCCCAGGTAAGAACCCCCGATGGGATCCCAATGACATGACCAGGCCCAACTGATTAGAAACGTTCCATTGGTCCTTAGTTGAAGGGTTCAGAGCTGGGAGCCAAAAGGTAGTAAACATGGCAAAGACCACCCAAGTCCTACAGACTCTCGAGGGAAGTTGGCTCAATTCTGACAGGATTGACTCCTGACATTTATTTCAAACTTTGGGGTGTGATACGATACTACTTTTGTTGTTGATTTTCAATTTGTTCTACTTTTTAGCCATGTTAGATCTTTGCAGTGCATCCTATTGCTCTTTACTATAACCCTATCATTTAGGGGTTTATTTTACATCTATTTACTTTTTGGTACTACAAAATATTCCAGATCCTTCTTGCATATTTGTTTTCAAGAAAGAAAAATTTCTCTAAGAAGGCATTTATTGGAGAATGGTTTTAAAACCTGAAGTCTGGGCATTATCTCTGCTCATTGTTACTGCAGCCTTGAGGGCCTCTCTGCAGAGAGTGTAAGGAAATATATATTTATATACTAAGATGTGTACATGCACATATCTAGAACAAGAAACCCTCCCTTCAAGAAATTCTAAAGAGAATTCTGCAGGAAGAAAGGAAAAAACAGGACAGGCAGAGTTCGAGGAGAGTGTAAGAGCAACAAAAAAGACAAAAAGACAAGGGACCCAACATGTGGCTCTTCTCTACATGTTATTTACATAAAGCCATGTGTTGGCACTATCCTTGTTAAATACATGAGCCAGAGCATTATGTTTTTGGTCTGTTCATGTGCCAGTTGAACCCTTAATCTAAGCAGTTTCAACACTTACTCTCCAGTTCATTGGACCTATGTAGAACAACTAATAAGGAGATGCTAATGGACAACATCTATCCCAAGGAGCAAAGAATGGCTGCACCTCTAAGCAAGCTAGTTCCACCCATATATCCCAAGGGATCTAAGCCCCCTCTCAATTAGAAACAGTGGGCATCACCATCACAAAATCCTGAAGATTGGGGAATGAACAATGGACTAAAGTAGACATTATTTTTATATTATAGACTTATTATTCTAGCAATGGAAGAATATTTATCATTGATATAAAGGCCATGGACACCAGAGATTCTGAGAGGAGGGAGCAGGCAGAATAGGTGTAATATCAGGGCATTTTCAGGACATTGGGATTGTTCTGCATGATATTGCAATGATGGATACAGGCCATTATATGTTTGTCATTACCTAAAATTGTGCAGGACAGGCTCTTAACTATAATATAAACTATAATTCATGGTTAGCAGCATTGTTTCTATATGCGTTCATCAATTGTAGCAAATGTACTATACTAATGAAAGATGTCGTTACTATGGGAAAGAGTGGGAGGGTGAAGGGGTGGGACATATGGGTTCCCTCTATTTTTTATGTAACATTTATGTAATAAAAACCTACTTTAAAATTTTAAAAATTTAAATAAATAAATGAATAAATAAACTCATTAAAAAACTTTTAAAAATTAATCATCTGTCATTAGGGAATTGGCAGACTATGAACACGATAATATATGACCACATGCTTGTTAGAAGAGATAAAAACCTAAAAACTGAGAATACCAATTGCTGTTGAGTATATGGAACTATGGAGCAATACATCTCTTATTCACTGCTAGTGAGAACACAAAATGGTTCAGCCAGAAGATAGTTTCCTTTAAAACTAAACATTGTCTTACCATACAATCCAGCAGTTTTGCTTTTAGGTATATATATATGATATGAAAATTAGAGTCCATACAAAAGTCCACACATGAACGTTTACAGCAGCTATATTTGTAAGCTCCAAATCTGAAAGCAAACAAAATGTTGGTCAACCACCACAACAGGGAACAGAGAAAGTCCACAACTGCAAGCAGAATTCCATTCATCAGACATGCGGGATCTAAGGCCCCTCTTGATTTAGAGGTGGAGTGGTCATCACCATCCCAAGATCCTCAAGATAGAGGAACAAAATAAGAATTAGAGTGAACTTAATGGTATTCTACTATAGACTTATTGTGACTCTAGCAATGGAAGAAATTCTGTCACTGTCATAGAGACAGTGACCACTGGAGTTGTTGAGTGCAGGGAGAGGGAAGAAGAGGGTGTGATATGGTGGCTTTTTTGGGGACTTGGAGTTGTCCTGAAATATATCACATGGACAGATGCAGGATATTATGTATCCTATCATATCACACTGAATGGACTGGAAGAGAGTGTAAACTAACATGTAAACAATAATCCAAGCATTGTAGCAATGATCCAAAAGGTATTCATTAAATAAAAGGAATGTGCCACACTGATGAAAGGTTGTTAATGTGGAAGGATGGGGAATTTAGGGAGTGGGGTATATGGGATGTCATATTTTAAAATGTAAAATTTAGTGTGATCTATGTATCTTAAAAACGGAAGACCGTAATAATTTTTGCTAAAGAAATCTCATAGCAAATTTATGAAAACAAACAATAAAAATCTTTACCTGTCAGTGAACATACCCAAATAATGACTGAAGTAATAAATGCACAATTATGTCATTATGGCAAATACAACAAATTTTACATGTCACGGGAATTGTTTGCTTTTTAATATGTATCAATAAAGTTGATTTCTTTTTTAAAGAGAACTATTTTTAAAACCTCACCACATTATTGACTCCATATTTGTGTCCATGTCATCTCTTCTTCATGTACTTCTATCATTTTCTCCTTCTGAAATTACACTAAATCCTCCTTCAAGCCTTATTACAATTAAAATCTCCCTTGTGATGCCTTTACTAACCTCCCCAGGATGAGTCTGTAATTTTTGATCCACTTCAGCAGAATTCCAGAGCCACATACATTGAATGACTAAAAGAAAAAAAAATGATAAACACAGGTAAACAGATAATTTCTACAAGTGTAGAGAAAGAAGAATAAGTGAAACAAGGAAACAATGCTTCTGAGAGAGGGAAGACCCAAGAGTAAGAGATCAGAGGAAACAGATTGGGAAAAAAATCTATTTTAGTTTATCTGCTATTTTCACTCAGGCTTTTTAATAAGACAGAACTTTGTATTTTAAGCTTTCTCTGTGGTCATAATCTGCTGATTTCCTTAAAGCTTCTACCAATAAAAGGTGTTCATGGAGTCAAAAATATATTCCCCCAGTAACTGTGAAGATTCTGTAAGTCGCTCTGAAATTATCAAGGCAGGGTCTAAGTTCACCAATGCAGGTTCTTCCTTGAATGATGAAAGAAGTTGGAAGCTCTGTTCCCAAGAAGTGAAGTGGGATGGAACGAGTCATAAGGTCTGTAGAAGAAAATTGTGTTTTCTTTGATATAGTGAAGGAGAAGCACTAGATTATCTGAGCAATTAGGGATTCCATTCCCATGAACCACATTAATGAAGTATTCTTTTGTCTCAATCTCCCTGAGATAATTATTTCTCTGGATATAAGAAAAGAAAACACAATGCAAATTTGCACCAGTTTAGTCCCTTGTGACCGCTTTGGAGCTCCATGTTCATCTCTTATCCCTGTGGACACCTACCTCCCAGGAGGAGGTCACCCTTATTAAGGTGTGGGCTCTAGTCTTGTCAGGTTTCCCATACTGATTTCCCTCTTGTTGCTTCTGGAGAAAGATTCTGAATACAGTAAACTATCTTATTTCCCAATTTTTCTCCTCTGGAGTTGGATGTCATGAATGGAGACACCCACTCACAAGTGAATTTCCTCTTGTCTCACTGCTTCTCCTTTCTCCCCCATAATTAGCAATATCTGTTCAACCCACACAACCATCTGGTTTCTCAGTCATTCAACAATATTTATTCAGCAATACTGTATGGTAAATCCTAAAGTACATTCTGCGAATGAAGAGAAGACAAAGGTACTGTGTTTCCTAACAAACTGTTCACAATTTTAAATAGCCAAGAAATGAACACTCACACAATTCTTAGAAGCCTGCCCCTGGTGCACCTTGTGCCAGATGTCCACCATCCAATACCCTAAAACAGTAACCCTTCCTTACTATATCATCTACAGTGTTTTCTCAAGGATGGATATAAGACATTTAAAATTACACAAAAATATATATAGGGGCTGATAGGCTAAATATAAATCATAATGTAATACATAAGATAACTAAAAATATAGAAAATTGTATAGTCTAAAATATAAACCACAATGTAAACACAAATGTTACCTTATTTGAAAGCTATTGTCTCGTATCTGTACATCAGTTTTAGTAAATATGGTATGAATATGTTAAAAGATTACTGCTGTGGAAGGGAAAAGATATTATGTTGGATATGTGGGATTACTGTATATTGTATATATGAATTACTGTGATCTAAAACTCTTGTGAAGATAAGCTTAATAATTAGAAAAAAGAAAAGAAAAAGATAGGATGTTGAATTTTTCCAAATTAATATGTACTCTATATCTAACCTTTAAACTCATCATTATATTCCATTTTACTATTAAGGGAACCTGGCATTATATTGGGCTTCACTTTTTAGGAAGTTTTGGATCACAGAGAGGTTCAACAATGGCAGGGGAGGAATACTGCTGTGGGATGTTATTGACAGGGGACACATGGTTGACAGGGAATTCTACAGGGCATATATCCAAGGTACATAAAAATGTTTGGATATTTTCATAGTGGAAACAATTAAAAACAACTGAGGGAGTGCTGAGTTCCTAGCCAGGGGAGCTCTATCACAGTCCCTAAAGGAACAGCAACCATCCCCCAAGTGCAACAACAAAGACAAATAAGAATGAAGGTCCAACAATGAGCCCCTGCTACTAATCACTATGCTTGTGAGCCTGTGCACCTGAAATAAGAACAAGGCCTAGAGCAGCAATGTGCCTAAGAGTTACCTCCTGAGAGCCTCCGTGTTACGCAAATATGGCCGGTCTTGAAGCCAAACTCAGCATGTAAATTTGTTGCCTTCCCCCCAGTGTGGGACATGAATCCCAGGGATAAGTCTCCCTGGTGCCAAGGGATTAATACCAAGTACCAGCTGATGATGTAACTAGAAAATGACCTTGAATAAAAGGTTCAACTCGGACCAGCAGAATATCTCTGTCTACATATAATGACAGGAGTTAAAAAGTTTTTTGACCTGAATTAAGGGGGAAATGGAAAGGGCAAATGAGTTTATATGTCTATGAGTCCAAAAAAGAGCTGGGAGTTTATCAGAGGGGTTGCCCTTATGCACAACTCAGCAGAGTCTTAGAGACAGATAAAGTAGATAGAACCCCAGGTATTGTTTCTTCTGAGGGCTACAGAGACCCACAGGTTTTATGGTAATGGCAGATGGAGTTCAGTGCCATGTCAGTTGGCCCTTCTTTGGAGTTTGTGTTTCTGTGTGATGGAGCTGGACTCAGATGTGATCTCTTTTCACAAGCCTTTCCTGTTACTTTACCAGAATTGTAGTTGGTGCTGGGGGTTAATATATACCCAGGGGATCTGAATCTCTGGACTGACCATATGATAGCCAGGCCCTGAGCCTCAACAGACTTCAGCTCCTACACTCTGGTTTATTGGACTTACCCCAGTCAGAAGTTGAAGAAGGTCAACCACCACACCATGGAGTCAAGAGTGCCTACAACTGAAAGCAGGAGAATTGCATCCAATATCCATGTGGAATCTAAGCCCCCTGTTGACATAGATGTGGAATGGACACAACCAATCCAAGGTTCACAGGATGTAGGAATAGAATATGGATTAGAGTGGACTTACTGATATTCTATTCATGAACTATTGTGATTAGTAATTGAAGAAAATTTGGCATTGTTGTGGAGAAATTGGTCATGGTGGCTGCTGGGTGTGGGGAATGGAATGAAGAGATGAGATGTAGAGGCATTTTGGGGACTTGGAGTTGTCCTGGGTGGTGCTGCGGGGACAATTAGCGGACATTGTAGGCCCTCCCATGGCCCACTGGATGGAACATGGGAGAGTGTGGGCTATGATGTGGACCATTCACCATGAGGTTCAGCGATGCTCAGAGATGTATTCACCAAATGCAATGAACGTGTCATGATGATGGAGGAGAATGTTGCTATGGCGGGAGTAGTGGGGTGAGGGGGGTAGGAGGTATATGGGGACCTCGTATTTTTTTAATGTAATATTAAAAAAATGAATAAAGACCAAAAAAAGTGAAAATATAATAAAGATGCAGAATCAGGATTATAGTAAAAAAAAAAAAAAGTGTTTTCTCAACATTATAATATCAACCACACACACATCAATCCTGCGTGTTCACCTTTCCACCCCGAACATACCCACAATTCCATGGACCATCTGACCCAGTGTATTATATTCGTGGGTGTAGAGCAATACAATGAGCAAGAATTGTTGTACACCGATAATGGAGAGGACACATAGATGTTCTCAAATAGAGGAGAGAGTATCTCTCAAGAGCAAGGCTGGCTCCTAATGGGAGAGGATAGACCAGTTTGTCAAGCCCTCAGCACTGTTGCAAGTGTCTATGAATCTTGTCCTTCAAGCAATGAAGCTTGGTTGCCAATGTGGTCCCAAGGAGAGGGAGAGAGAGAGAAAATAGATGGAAGAGGTGGTAACTGGGGGTAAATGGAAGTGTTCTGTATGATCTTGCAATGATGGATACAGGCCATGATAAATTTCAACAAAAATTTATAAAAGTGTATGGTCTAAATTGTAAACCATAGTGTGTACTACTGAGCATGTTTCGTAGCTATCCAATATTTGTACATCGGTTGTAGCAAATGTAACTTCCACATGTAAAAACATCATTGGTGAGGAAGAGGGAGGATTTTGGGTATATGGGAGATACCTATATTCTGTGCATGACTTTATTGTGACCTTAAACTTTTTTGAAGATATAATGAAAAATAAAAGAGGCAAGACACTGAGGAAGAAATGGAAGAGATTGCCTTGCCACTATATATACAAGACAACACCTATTAGAGTGATGAAAGGCAAAACCTTAAAAAAAATTTATAAAAATTTTCATTTTTGTTTTCTTTATATGAGGTCCTCATATATCCCCTCTATATGAGGTCCCCATATACCCCCCACACCCTCACCCCACTCCTCCCCCCATAACAACAATCTCCTCCATCATCATGAGGCATTCATTGCATTTGATGAATACATCTCTGAGCACCACTGCACCTCATGGTCAGTGGTCCACACCATAGTGCACACTCCCACATTCCACCCAGTGGGCCATGGGAGGACATACAATGTCTGGTAACTGTCCCTGCAGCACCATCCAGGACAACTCCAAGTCCAAAAATCGCCCCCACATCTCATCTCCTCCCACTTCCTATCCCCAGAAGCCACCATGGCCACTTTCTCCACACCAATGCCATATTTTCTTCGATTACTAATCACAATAGTTCATGAACAGAATATCAGTAAGTTCACTCTAATCCATACTCTATTCCTCCATCCTGTGAACCTTAGAACGGTTGTGTCCACTCCACATCCATATCAAGAGGGGGCTTAGATTCCACATAGATGCCGGATGCACTTCTCCTGCTTTCAGTTGTAGGCTCTCTTGGCTTCCTGGTGTGGTGGTTGACCTTCTTGACCTTCATGTTAGCTGAGTGGGGTAAGTCCAGTAAACCAGAGTACAGGGGTTGCAAGTCTGTTGGGGCTCAGTGCCTGGCTATCAGATGGTCAGTCCAGAGATTCAGGTCCTCTGGGTATACACTAAACCCTAGCACCAACTACAGATCCAGTAAAAGCAATAGGAGAGGCTTGTGGACAAAGAACACATCTGAGGTCAGCTCCATCACACAGAAACACAAACTCCAAAGTAGGGCCATCTGACATGGCACTGAACTCCATCTGCCATTACCGTAAAACCTGTGGGTCTCTGTAGCCCTCAGAAGAACCAATACCTGGGATTGTATCTACTTTATCTGTCTCTGGGACTCTGCTGAGGTGTGCGTAAGGGCAACCGCTCTAATAAGCTCTCAGCTACTTTCGAGCCTCATAGCCATATAAACACATTTGTCCTTTCTATTTCCCCCTTTTATTCAGGCCAAAAAACATTTTAACTCCTGATATTTTATGTAGACTGATATATTCTGCTGGTCTGAGTTGACCCTTTTATTCAAGGTCATTTTCTAGTTACATCATCAGCTGGTAGTTGGTAGTAATCCCTCGGTGCCAGGAAGGCTCATCCCCAGGAGTCATTTCCCACGCTGGGGGGAAGGCAACACATTTACGTGCTGAGTTTGTCTTTGAGACTGGCCACATTTTAGCAACACGGAGGCTCTCAGGAGATAACTCTTAGCCCACCTGCAGCTCTAGGCCTTGTTTTTATTTCAGGTGCACAGGCTTAAGAGCATAGTCATTAGTATCAAGGGCTCATTGTTGGACCTTCCTTCTGTTTTGGTCTTTGCCATTGCACTTGGGGGATTGCTGCTGTTCCTTTCAGGACTGTGATAGAGCTCCCCTGGCTAGGAACTCAGCACTCCCTCAGTTGTTTTTAATTGTAACCAGTATGAAAATATCCAAACATTTTTATGTACCCTGTATATATGCCCTAGAAAACTCCCTCCCAAGCGTGCATCACCTGTCCATAACATCCCACACCAGTATTCCTACCCTGCCATTGTTGAGCTTCTCTGTGATCCAAAACTTCTTCAAAAATGAAGTCCAATATATTGCCAGGTCCATTAATAGTAAAAAGGAACATAGTGATGAGTGTAAAGGTTAGATATAGAATACATATTAATTTAGAAAAAATAACGTACAAATAAATTGGGGAATCAAAAAATTAAAAAATTAAAAGCTTTGTTTTTGATGTTCTGTTTTCCATCACTGCAATAAGTGTTGCCCTGTATGCAAATTGGCAAGGCAACTTCTTCCATCTTTTCCTCACTGTCCATGTCCTTTCTTTTTCTTTTATTTCCTAATTATTAAGCTTACCTTCACAAAAGCTTTAGCACACAGTAATTCACATATACAATATACAGTACTCTCACATATCCAACATTAAACCCTTTTCCCTTTCACAGCAATAATTTTTTTTACATATTCATACTATATTTACTGAAACTGATGTACAGATATTGACACAATACTTTCAAACAAGGAAACATTTGGGTTTACATTGTGGTTTATATTTTAGACTATACAACTTTCTAAATTTTTAGTTATCTTATGTTTTACATTATGATTTACATTTTAGCCTATCAGCCCCTATACATTTTTGGTGTAATTTAACATGTTTTATATCCATCCTTGTATAATCTTGTGGAACACTTCTATTGCCCACACAGTTATATTGGTTCCATCTATTCAATACTTCTTTTCCCCTCCCATCAGGACCCACAGTGACAGTCAATCTTCACTGCTTGAAGGGCCATGTACGGAGATACTTGCAACAGTGTTGAGGGCTTGACATGCTCAACTGCCCTAATGCATTGGGTGCCACCATTTCTCTCAAGAGATACAATTTCTTCTATTTGAGAACATCAGTCCTCCCCAGGATGTGGGTATAACTTTGCTCTCATTATATGGGCCTCTATCCAATGATATAACCCACTATGGCAAAATGAGCACTCACACACTCCCTAGAAGCCTGTTCTGCATCAGATTATCACCTTTGAGCATCTTAAATAGGTAACTTTCCTTATTATATTTTTGAAAAAGTTTTCTCAGCATTGTATTCTCAACCAAATACCTGACAATCTCCTATGTTCCTATGTTCCCCCACCGTCCTCCTAATTTCTTGGGCAATATTACCCATCCTCCCATTGCTAGCCCCCCTCAAGCCCACAAAGCCCTACCCAAATTTAGCCCTATGTCCCATTTTACCCCTTCCTTGTGCAAATACCTTCAGCTTATATAGATTTCTCCCATGTAGGTGTCAGCTTACATCTTTCCTCTACCCCCCAATATTCTTTAAACCTATCATCCAGTCTCTAGCTCTCTGAGGCAGCTTGGTTTACTTATATCATTGAGATCATGTAGCATTTGTCCTTCAATGCTTGGGTTGTTTCACTCAGTATAAGGGTCTCAAGATTCATCCATGTTATCACTTGTGTTTGCAGTGTATTCATTCTTAAAGCTGAGTAGTATTCCATTGTATGGATATACCGCATTTTATTTATTTATTTATCCATTCATCTGTTGGTGGGCATTTGGGTTGATTCTAACTTTTGGCAATAGGAAACAATGCTGCTATGAACATTGGTTTGCATATATCGGTTCGTGTCCTTGTATTCAGTTCTACTGGGTATATACCCAGCAGTGGAATTGCTGGGTCATATGGCAAATCTATAGCTAGTTTTTTGAGAAACTGCCAAACTGTCCTCCAGAATGGCTGGATCCTTCTGCATTTCCACCAGCAATGGCTGAGTGTTCCCATTCCTCCACATCCTCTCCAGCACTTGTAGTCCTCAGTGTTTTTGATAGCTGCCAGTCTCATGGGAGTAAGACGATATCTCATTGTAATTTTGATTTGCGTTTCCCTAACATCTAGTGATTTTGAGTATTTTTCATGTGCTTTTTAGGCGTTTGTATTTTTTATTTGGAGAAGTGTCTGTTTAAGTCTTGCCACTTTTTAAGATGGGTAGGTTGTCTTTTTATTTTTTGAGATATAGAAGTTCTTTATATTTGAAGGATAGTAATCTCCTATCATATACATGGTTACCAAATATATTTTCCCATTGGGTAGGCTCTCTTTTCATTTTCTTGACAAAGTCCTTTGAGGTGCAAAAGGCTCTAATTTTGAAGAAGTCTCATTTATCTATTTGTCTTTTGCTGCTCTTGTTTTGGGTGTGAAATTCATGAAGCCATTTCCTATTACAAGGTCCTGTAGATGTTTCCCTACATTGCTTTCTAAGGTCCTTATAGTCTCGGCTCTTATATTTAGGTCTTTGATTCACCTTGAGTTGGTTTTTGTATAAGGTGTGAGTTGGTAATTCCCTTTCAGTGTGTTTGGTGGCCTCGGAATATCATGTGTCTGTATCTATGAGGATCTATGTCAGAATTTTCAAATTGGTTCCATTGATCAGTGTGCCTCTCATTGTGCCATACCATGATGTTTTCACTAGTGTACTATGTTTTGAAGTCAGGTAGTGTGATTCCTCCAATTTCATTTTTCTTTTTCAATATATGTTTGGATATTCGTGGCCTCTTTCCTTTCCAAATAAATTTCATAGCTAGTTTTTCTAGTTCTTAAAGAATGCTGTGTTGATTTTTATTGGGATAGTATTGAATGTGTAGATCAGTTTTGGTAGGATAGACATCATACGAATATTTAGCCTTCCTATCCATGAATGGGGAGTATTCTTCCTCTTGTTTAAGTTTTCTTTGGTTTCATTGAATAGTGTTGTGTAGTTTTCTGTGTATAAATTTTTTACATCTTTAGATAAATTTACTCCTAGGTATTTGATTTTTTTATTTACTATTATAAATGGTATTTTTTTCTTGATTGCCTCCTCACTTTTTTCATTATTGGTGTACAGACATGCTACTGATTTTTGCGCATTGATTATATAGCCTTCAACATTACTGAACTCATTTATAAGTTCTAGAAGTTTCGTTGTAGACTTCTCAAGGTTTTTTATGTATAGGATCATATCATCTGCAAATAGTAAATTTTGACTTCTTCCTTTCCAATTTGAATGCCTTTTATGTCTGATTCTTGCTTCAATGCTCACCCAAGTACTTCTAACAAATATTAAATAGAAGGGGTGATAATGGGTTCCTTGCCTTGTTCCTGATCTTAGAGGGAAAGATTTTCAGATTTCAAAATTGTAAATGATGTTAACTGGAGGTTTTTCATATATATCTTTAATTATGTTCAGAAAGTTTCCCTCTACTCCAATCTTTTGCAGTGTTTTTATTAAGAAATAGTGCTGTATTTTGTCAAATGCTTTTCTGCATCTATAGATATAATCATGTGATTTTTTTCCTTCAATCTGTTTATGTGGTTTTTACATTAATGTATTTTCTTATGGTGACCAATCCTTGCACACCAGGAATGAATTCCACCTGGTCATGGAGTATAATTGATTTATGGTGCTGTTGAATATGATTAGTAAGTATTTTGTTGAGGGTTTCCACATCTATGTTCATTAGAGAGATTGGTCTGTAATTTTCCTTTCCTGTGTGTCTTTGTTTGGTTTTCATATTAGGGAAATTTGGCATCATAGTACGAGTTATGCAATGTTCTTCTGTTTCAAATTTTTGGAAGATTTTCAGCAAGATTCGTGTTAGTTCTTTATGGAAAGTTTGGTAGAATTCACCTGTGAAGCCATTTGGCCCAGGGCTCTTAGTTGGGAGGTTTTTAATGACTGATTCTATCTCTTTACTTGTGATTAGTTTGTTGAGATCATCAATTTCTTCTTTCATCAATATAGGCTGTTTAGGTATTTCTAGAAATTTATCCATTTCCTCTGAATTGTCATTTTTTTTAGAATATAGTTTTTCAAAGTATCCTCTTATGATAGTCTTTATTTCTGTGGGGCCAGTGGTGATATCTCCTTTGTTATTTCTTATTGTGTGTATTTGCATCTTCTCTCTTTTTTTCTTTGTTAGTCTAGCTAAGGGTTGTTCAATTTTATTGATCTTCTCAAAGACCCATCTCTTGGTTTTGTTTATGGTTTCAAGTGCTTTCTTATTTTCTATTTCACTTAGTTCTGCTCTTATCTTTGTTATTTCCTTCTTTCTTCTTCCGGCGGGGTTACTTTGTTGTTTTTTTTCCTAATTCCTCCAAATGTGCAGTTCGTTCCTAAATTTTCCCTCTTTCTTCTTTTTTGATGTATGAATTTATGGTTATAAGTTTCCCTCTCAGTACTGCTTTTGCTGCAGCCCATAAGTTTTGGTATGTTGCGTTATAATTTTCATTAGTTTCAAGGTAGTTATTAATTTCTTTTGAGATTTCCTCTTTGACCCACTGTATTTCAAAGAGTGTGCTGTTTAATTTCCATATCTTGGTGTGAAACCTGGGCCTCTGGCCCTTGCAAATTTTCAGCTTGATAGTGGTGTATTAAAGTCCCCCACTATAATTGTAGAGACATCTATTACTACCCTTAGTTTCTCCAGTGTTTGCCTCAGACATTTGGAGGTACCCTTGTTAGGAGCATAAATGTTTATAACTGTTCTTTCTTTGTGAATGATTATCCCTTTCACTAATATGTAGTGTCCATATTTGTCTTTCACAATTGTTTTGCCTTTAAAGTCTGTTTTTTTCTGAGATTAACATAGTTACTCCTGCCCATTTTTGGTTATTATTTGCTTGTAAGATTCTTTTCCAGCCATTCATTTTGAACCTCCTTGAATCCCTGGGTCTAAGATGTTTTTCATATAGACAACATATAGATGGATCATACTTTCTTATCCAATTTTCCAGTCTGAGTCTCTGGACAGGTGGGTTTAATTCATTGACATTCAGTGTTATCACTTTCAAGGAATTATTTATATTAGACATTTTTTCTTTGGATTTGTATTTGTTATATTTTGTTTGTTTGTTTGTCTTTTTAATTGTTCTTACACTCTCCTCCAACTCTGTCTCTCCTGTTTTTTTCTTTCCTCCTATAGAATTTCCTTTAGTATTTCTTGAAGGGCAGGATTCTTGTTGGCATACTTTATTACTTTCTGTTTATCTGTGAATATTTGAACTCTCTATCATATTTGATTGTTAGTTTAGCTGGAAAATGTATTCTTTTTTGGAAATTTTTTTTCATTTAGTACCTTGACTATGTCATACCACTTCCTTCTTGCCTCTATGGTTTCAGATGAGAAATCAGCATTCAATCTTATGAAGCCTCCTTTGTATGTGTGTTTTTTTTCTCTTGCTGCTTTTAGAATTTTCTCTTTGTCTTGAGCATTGGATAATTTGACAAGTATATGTCTTTGGGTACGCCTGTTGGGATTTATGCTATTTAGGGTGCATTGTGCTTCCTGGATGTGGATGTTCATCTCCCTCACTAGGTTTGGGAAGTTTTTATCCATTATTTCCTCCAACACCCCTTCTGTTCCCTTTCCCTTCTCTTCTTTTTCTGGGATGCCTATAATGCATATGTTTTCACAATTTTGCATTGCCATTCAGGTCCCAAAGTCCCTGTTGAATTTTTTTTCTCTTTTTATCTATCAATTCTACTAACTTTGATTTCAGATGTACTGCCTTCCACATCACTAGTTCCTCTCCCTCTTCAAATGTGCTGTTATTCGCTGAGAGTGTATTTTTTATTTCTTGGATTATACTGTTCCTTCCCATCATATCCGTTGTCCTTTTTTTTTTCATGATTGCAATTTCTTCTGCATGCTCTCCAAGTGTTTTCTTCATATTCTTATCTCTTACTTCACCTCATTAAATTGGCCCCTATTTAATGTTTTGAGAGGTTTATTTACTTGTTTGATGTTCTGCTCTTCTTCCTAATTTTAATTTGTTTACTGGATTGGGTCATGTTTTCCTGATTATTGGTTTGGTTTGTAGTTTCTTGTTGCTGTCTGGTCATCATTTTATCTTCTTGGTTTGATTAACTTCTTTGTCTAGTCTCAGGGATAACTAGTTGTTTTTGCGTGTGTGTTAAGTCTTCTCTTTGCCACTTTGTTCTTCTTATTCTATTTCCTTGCTGTTGGCTAAGTTCACTTGAAGGAAAATATTAGGGCAAGTGAAAACAAAACAAGTAAGAAAAGAAAAAAGTAGAATAGTAGTATTGATAGTAAATGTTAGCAGAAGAACCATGTGAGATCTAGGAGAATGGGTATTAGACTCATGTAAGCTGTGTAGAGTAAGAACAATAAGAAAAATGGAGTATCTATAATGAGACAGTAAACTGAATATGGGGAGGAATATAGTATGAATTAAAAGACCAGTGTGGTCAGGAACGTGGGAAAGACAAAGGAAAAGACAGTAATATAGAGAGTGAATAAAAGACAAAACCACACAAAGGTTTTAGAAATGAAAATTGACGGCTAAATTAAGAGCAGTGGAATGTAGGAGAAACACTAAATGACGGAGGATAAAAAGATTTAGAGGAAAGGGGTTAGCATTGGTAGCCAAAATCAGTACACACAGAAAAGAGGAAATCAAGGATGAGGAAACACAGCAAATGTGAATCAATTCCTGCCACACCTAATATAAAAAAAAAAGAAGAGAAAGGAAAAAAGGGGGGAAAGGGGGGAAAGCTGGGGTGGAAATGCAAGCTAGAAAAACAGAAAGGTGAAGAAAAAGAAGAAGAAGAGGAGGAGGAGGGGGAAAGGGTTGTGGGGGTATAAAGAGGAAGGAAAAAATAAACCAATAAAAAATACCAAAATTTCAAGCAAGGAATCCTTTCTGCATTTAAATAAAATGCTTAGGAGTCTGACATTCCCCCTTTCTCCCTTTCTCCCTTCCCTCTCTCCTAGGGCAGCAGGGAAGTTGTGTGAGGTGTCCAGTAGGAGATTCAAGTGGGTCCTTGGTGTACCAAATCACCAGAGAAAACAATGTGTCTTAATTTCCAAAGAGAGAGTGCCCCCACCTCAGCAGGAACCCCAAATATGCTAATGGAAGTTTTCAAAACACATCTTAGAGTCTATCTCCCTTAGGTGTGCTACAAGAGGGCTAGTTGATTTTCTGACTCCACCTTCTTCCAGACCAAGTTTCCTAACCCAGCATTTTTAGGTAAATAGGGCTTTCTCAGCAGATTGTCCTCTCCTTTCTTCCCCAGCTTTCCCTAAGCCAGCTGGAATGCTCCTCCAAGTTCAAAAAAAAAAAGTGGGGGGGGAGGCAGGACCTGAAAATTGAATCCGCACTCATTTTGCCCCTCTGCACCTCCCACCCAAACCCTCCAACTCACAGAGTCAGTCCAAAACTGAAGGGCTAGTGTATTCTTTTACTGCAGGGAGCTCTGGATTTGGGAGTGGGAAGTCTGGGATATTGCAGACATAATGTATGTAGGTCTGTGGAACGTCCGCTGTGGTGGCTTAGGGGTCATAGACCTGGAGACCATGCTTCTGAGGAACACAGAAGCCACCACACTACTGACAGTCCAGGGAATGCCTAAGGGGAAGAGTCCCACCTCTCCACAACTTCCGACCTCGGTGCTAGAAACCTACAATTCTACCTTAGCAAGCATGATTTCTGTCTCTCCAAATCAATGTCCAAACACCTCCTGCCTTGCAAGTTTCCAAAACAGCCCACTGCAGCAAGTTTCCAACCCTACTCAGCCACTCTTCTGAGGGCGCAATCATGAAGTGCATTCACTCAGATGCCATCTTGCCCCACCCATCAGCTATCATCTTTTAATATCTCCATTTGTTCACCCCAGCTTGTCCTTAAAGGGAAAGTACAACTGCCTCATTATCTAATAAAAGATGAAGAAATGCACATGCTAGCTGTTCTTTAATCCTCCCCTGGTTAGCCATGTATATCACTCTGGTTGCTTAGATACTCCCAACAGTGAACTCAGACACTTGTTCTTGCTGGATTTGGGAAGTATCGGGTCTCAAACATAATGCCACGTTGCCTAAGTTTGTTTTTGCATTACTTTTTTCCTCTGGGTAGTAACGCTAGGAAGCATTTCTACCAACTGCAAGGCACAAGGCAGAAAGTACAGTGAACAGAATGCAGCACATATGCAGAATATGTTGGAAAACCCAGTAACACCCATGCTCACTGACTCCAGGAACTCAGACTGGGTGAAAGCAGCTTCAAATGAGCCTCTACAAACCCTTCACACACCTTCCATCCTGTGCAAGACACCTGGTCATTCTGGGAGCGGTGTGAAGATAAGTCAGCCTGGTTGTTGTCCACAGCCACCTGTTAAGGCCAACAAGGCAATCCTTAGTATTGTCTTAAAGTTCTTGAGAATTCCAGGGGTGCCATACTAAAGGAACCTGTCCCATGGCTGTTGGAAATCCTGGTGTGCCTGTGCTCCAAGTCACTTTACAGGATGGGAAAGACAGAAAACCCACAGCATGGGCTCAGGGCTCCTGCTCCCACACCATGGCTAGCCGGAACCAGCCTGCCATACCCGAGCTTCCTCCCACTGCTGCCTTCAAGCTTGTCCATTTCTGGCATGGTCACAGGTTGCCCTGGTCCACTGTGGCCTTCAACTCTGTGGAAAGCATCACCTCCAGTATGGCTCCTACACTCCTAGGTTAACAAGAAGCCCAAACCATGGCCAGTGATAAAGTTTTCAGTGTTTGGTACTGTGAAAGTTGGATAGCTCTTTAGGTTAAAAATAAACTTGTATCTTCCCACTTCATTGTACACAAAAGAAAATTCTGGTTGGATTTTAAAAGGTGAAAAAACAGCTCTAAGGGTGTTCTAATCATCAAAGCAATGGGGAGAAATCACAAAAAAATATCAACCACTTTGACTATATGTATTAGTCAACAAAAGGGGTACTGATGCAAAGTACCAGAAAGCTGTTGGTATTTACAAAGAGGGTTTATTTTGGGTAGAAGCTTACAGTCACATGATCATAAAGTGTAAGTTACTTCCCTTACCAAAGTCTGTTGCCACATGTTGGAGCAAGATGGCTGCTGGTCTCTGTGAGGATTCAGGCTTCTTCTTCAGACTCCATGGTCCCAGCTTCTTCTGGTCTCAGATGTAGACTGGCATAAGGCTTGTCTCTCTATCTGACACTTTTTACTTTATGGGCTTGGCTTCTCTGGTCTCTCCACAAGGTCAGCTGTAGACCCTCAGGTTATCTCTCTTCCCAGGCCTCTGCCATGTCTATGGAGCCATCTCTATTTCTCTGTGTTCTTCTTCTGTGTGTTTACTTCCCCAGGTTCCAGCATCAAAACTCCAACTACTTCCCTTGCCATGTCTTTTTCTTGCCGAGTCCCTGCCCACCAAGGGGGTGAAGACTCAATGTCCTATTGACATGGGCCATTCAAACCCCTGATCATAATTTAATACGTAAAAATGAAACCTATGAAGTTAATACAATCTATCATGCCCATAGGAACAGACCAGTTTACAAACATAATCCAATATCTATGTTTGGAATTCATAAACAATATTAAATGGCTACACTATATAAATATTAAAGATATTTGAATTAAATCAAATAAAATCCAACAGTTTAAAAAACGTAATGCACCATGGAGAGATCACATTATCTTTAATATACATAACGTAGGATGTTGATTGGCTGAGAGTCACCTCTAGCTAGCAGTGTTATGTCCTCTAGAAGGAAACTTTGTAGGTAAGCCCCTAGACCAGAATGCCCTTCAGGAACCCAAGGAAGCCCAAGCACCCCACCCACACTCCTGGGATGATGGAATGTCAATTCTCCAAAGAAGGAACTTGGTCTCCTGTCAGGCAAAGTTCTGGAATCCAGAGGTTCAGAGTTACTGCCCAGCCCACTTCAGGCCAGCTGGCAAGAAAGAAAGATAACATGCTCTCCATCACTCACACCACTTCCATATGCCCAGTAAATTAAGGACTTAGAAGGGAGCTCGGCTCCTGGTCATTTTGTGGCTTAAGTCACTCCTGGCCAGCCCACCAGTGGAACACATATGTGGCTGGAGAACACATAGACCAGGCCTCCAGACAACTGGTGGAGAGGTGGGAGGCACCTTCCTCTCTCACACCTGAAAGCCTGGTGCCAAAGTGGATAGGGCAGCAGGTCAGCCAGATGGGGGCAGCACTAACAGCAGGGGAACAGGGAAAGGGAAGATCCTCATGGAAGAGGCTGGGCTTGTGCTTTCCTCTGATCCTTCTGGGCTGAGTAAGCCCCTAGGGTTCTTATTCTGAGAGGGAGATCCTAAAGGGGAAGAAGGGACTCAAGAACAGAACATGCAATCACCCTACACTGAATGTGAGAGCAAATGGCACTTTATTTTGTTCCCTAACCTGGAGAAAACCAGCATAATAGAGTATAATATGCAACACGACAGAAAAATGCCCATTTCTTCTCCTTCTAATTAGTTCTAAAACTCTCTTTAAGGTAAGAATGATAAGAAAGCAGCAATGCCTGCCTCCCAAACTCTGGATTAGTTACCAGGAGCCTATCATAGCTCAGAATAACCTTCCTTAACAATGCTGGTGGATGTTATCAGAATCTTAGACAGCTCTTCTTTGTAGGGATTTCATGTCTTCAGAACTTTTGCACAACAAAATGAAATTTTTTTATCACAGAAAAATAAAGAAAATAATATTCATCATCAGTCAACTTCAGTTAATAACATGGCTATCCATTTCCAACAACTAATCAAACTGAAAAATCTGCTTTTCCTTGATTTGTGTCATCAATTTTTCTTCTTTCCTCTTTTTTTTTTTTCACTACTTTATGGATTGAAGCAGAATGTCACTAGTAAAACTGATCCAGATTTAGATGCTACCACAAAACGGAGCTTCTGGGTTTATTGGTATTTCATTATTGCCATTTCTCAAGGGAGTTCTTGTTTCACACAGGATGTTTGCTTTTAAAACACAAAGCAAGGCTATACTCAGGCAAGACGGCGTCTGAGTGAGTACACCTTATAACCGCTCCTGCAAAGAAGCAGGTGAATAGGGTTGGAATTTTGCTGGACCGGGCTGTTTCAGGCATTTGCAGGGCAGGAGGTGTCTGGATATCAAATTGGTGGCACGGCGAAAAAGAAGATTCGTGTATAATGTAGAATTTTGGGACTCTTTCATGGAGATTGGGGTTGCTCGCACGAAGATTCCCCCTGGGGTGGGCAGTACTGGAGACTTTGCTGCACCAGGGAATTCCCAAGACCTGAGAGGGCTATTCGGGGGCTTGCAGGGTGGGAGGTGTCTGGAAGTCAATTTGGTGAGACAGAGACAGAGGCATTCTTGCGAGACATGGAATTTTGCGTTTCTGACACAGAGATCAGAGCTTCCAGCTAGAGCCCCTCCCACTAGAGCAGACAGCCCATCTGCGGCATCCCCAAACTGCTTGTAGTACAGCGGTGCCCCCAGCAGGCTGTTTCATGGGCTTGCAGGGTGGGAGGTGTCTGGAGGCCAATTAGACAAAGGTGGAGATTTTTGCAAGATGTGGAATTTTGGATTTCTGACATGGAGCTCAGAGCTTCCGGCTAGAGCCCCTTCTTGTAGGGCTGGTGGCCCATCTGCGGCAGTCCCTGAATTGTCTATAGTACAGTGGCATCCCCAGCAGGCTCTTTCAGGGGCTTGCATGGCAGGAGGTATCCTGAAGTCAACTTGGTGAGACAGTGACAGAAGAGACTCTTGTGAGAGGGGGAATTTTGGGTTTCTGACAGGAGGTCAGAGTTTGTGGGTGTGACCCCTCCCCATAGGGCTGGTGCCCAGCTGCAGGGATCCCTGAAGGCTGTGTTGCACTGTGGTGCTCCCAGGCTCCCTGTTAACTGGATTCGTGGTTCCCAGGTCTGTGCCCCCTAAACCCTGGTGGCTCACACCCCAGAGACTCACACCTCTTGAGTCTGCAATATCACAGACTTCCTATCCCTGAATCCTCCATGCCCTGAGGGCCATCAGAGGTCCTTGACTGTCCTAGCCCTCAGCGTTTGTAGGTATTTTTTCTCCTTTTTTCCTTTTTCTTTTTTTTAATTATCTTGGTTGCTAATATTGCATTATCTCCTGGTCTTTTCTCCCATTGTATCCTCCAAGGTCCTTTTTTGTTTATTGGGTTTTTTTTCTTTCTTCTTTTCTTTTTCTTGCTTGTTTCCCTCTCTTTTCTTTGCCCACCCCCTTTTTTCCTTCTCTTTTTTTTCTTTTCTCTCTTTTCCTTCCTATTTTATATTATTTTATTTACACAATAGGTGCTACATGGAGCGCCTCACATTTGCTGTGTTTCCTCATCCTCCATTTACTCAGTTCTGTGTGAATTGATTTTGGCCACCTACACTAACCCCTTTCCCCCACATCTTTCTATCCTCCACCATCTACTGTTTCTCTTACATTCCACCTACATTTCTTTGGTTCCCAAATTGTCTAACTTTTATTTTCTAATACCTTTGTTCTGTTTTCTGTCTTTTATCCACTCTTGATACTATTGTCTTTCTTTTCTCTTTCCTCTCCCATGAAAACACTGGCCTTTTAATTCATACTATATTCCCCCATAATCAGTTGACTGTCTCATTATAGGTACTTTAATTACTGTTATAACTCTACACAACTTACATGAATCTAATATCCATTCTCCCAGATCTCATATTGTTGCTCTGTTAACATTTATTACCAATACTACTTTAAACATTTTCTTCTCTTACACAATTTCCTTTCCCTGGCCCTAATATTTTCCTTCAAAGTGAACTCATCCAGCAACAAGAAATTAGAATAAGAACAAAGTTACAAAGAGAAGATATGACCCTTATGCAAGAACATCAACTAATTAATCCCCTAGACTAGACAAAGAAACTAAGGATGATTAAACTCATGAAGATAAAACGATGGCCAGACAGTGAAAAAAAGCTAAAAACCAAAAGAATAATCAGGAAAACATGCTGAATCCAATGAACAAACTAAAAACCAGGAAGGGGCAGAACATTGGACAAGTAATTAAAGATACTAAAGATCTCAGAACATATATTAGAGACCAACTTAATGAAGTAAAGGAAGAGTTTAAAAATATGAAGAAAGCACTTGGAGAGGAAATCGCAGACATACACAAAAAGATAACAGATATGATGGGAATGAACACCACAGTTTAAGAAATCAAAAATACACTTGCAGCAAATAGCAGCAGATTAGAAGAGGCAGAGGACAGAATTAGCAACATGGAAGGCCGTACATTGGAAATCAAACAGGTATTAGAATTCATTGATAAAAAGATAGGAAAAAATCCAGCTAGGACTTAGGGACCTGAATGACAATGCAGAATGCACAAACATACGTATTATAGACATCCCAGAAGGAGTAGAGAAGGGGGAGGTATCAGAAGGGGTGTTGCAGGAAATAATGACTGAAAATTTCACAAATCTACTGAGAGAGACAGATGTACATTTTCAGGAAGCACAATGCACCCCAAACATCATAAATCCCAACAGGCCAACCTCAGGACATATACTTGTCATATTATCCAATGCTCAAGACAAAGAGAAAATTCTAAAAGCATTAAGAGAAAAGAAAATGATCACATACAAGGAGGGTCCATAAGATTAAGTGCTGATTTCTCATCTGAAACCATGGAGGCAAGAAGGCAGTGGTATGCTATAGTCAACGCACTAAAAGAAAAAATTCCAACCCAGAATACTCTACCAAGCTAAACTAGCATTCAAAAATGATGGAGAGTTCAAAATATTCACAGATAAACAGAAATTGAAAGAGTATGCCAACAAGAAACCTCCCCTTCAAGAAATACTAAAGGGAATGCTGCAGGAAGAAAGGGAAAAAACAGGAGAGACAGAGTTTGAGGAGAGTGTAAGAGCAACAAAAAAGACAAAAAGAGAAGGAAAAAAACAAACAAAATATGACAAACACAAGTCCAATCAAAATATGGCTAACATAAATAATTCCTTGAAAGTAATAACACTGAATGTCAATGGATTAAGCTCACCTATCAAAAGATTCAGACTGAGACATTGGATAAGGAAATATGACCTATCTATATGCTGTCTACAAGAAATACATCTTAGACCCAGGGATTCATGGAGGCTGAAAGTGAATAGTTGGAAAACAATCTTACAAGCAAACAATAACCAAAAAAAAAAAAAAAAAGGCAGCAGTAGCTAAATTTTTATCAGACAAAATGGACTTTAATTGCAAAACAATTGTGAGAGACAAAGAAGGATACTACATATTAGTGAAAGGGACAATGTCTCAAGAAGAACGAACAATCATAAATATTTATGCTCCTAACAAGGGCGCCTCCAAATACGTGAGGCAAACACTGGAAAAACTAAGAGAAAGAATAGATGCCTCTACGACTATAATGGGAGATTTTAATACACCACTATCAACTTTGGACAGAACATTTCAAAACAGAATCACTAAAGAAACAAAATATTTGAACAGTATATTAGAGGAGCTGGATCTAATAGACATATACAGATCATTACACCAGAATACAGCAGGATATACATTTTTCTCAAGGGCACATGGATCATTCTCCAAGACAGCCCATACGCTAGGCCACAAAGAAAGGCATAATGAGTTCAGAAAAATTGAAATCATACAAAATAATATCTCTGACCACAGTGGAGTGAAGCTGGAAATCTTCAAGGGCCAGAGGCCCAGATTTCACACCAAGATATGGAAATTAAACAGCACACTTAGAAAAACTGTGGGTAAAAGAGGAAATCTCAAAAGAAATTAATATCTACCTTGAAACTAATGATAATGATAACAAAACTTACCAAAATTTATGGGATGCAGCAAAAGCAGTACTGACAGGGAAATTTATAGCCATAAATTCATACATCATAAAAGAAGAAAGAGCAATAATTAAAGAACTAACTGTACATTTGGAGGAATTAGGAAAAAAACAACAAAGTAAACCCATAGGAGAAGAAAGAAAGAAAGAACAAAGATAAGAGCAGAAATAAATGAAATAGAAAATAAGAAAGCACTTGAATAGATAAACAAGACCAAGAGCTGGTTATTTGAGAACATGAATAAAAATGACAAACCCTTAGCTACACTAACAAAGAAAAAAATAGAAAATATGCAAATACACAAAATAAGAAATGAGAAAGGAGATATCACCCCTGACCCCACAGAAATAAAGACTATCATAAGAGGATACTTTGAAAAAGTATGTTCCAACAAAAATGACAATTCAGAGGAAATGGAGAAATTCATAGAAACACATAAGCAGCCTATACTGATGAAAGAAGAAATTACTGATCTCAACAAACCAATCCCAAGTAAAGAAATAGAATCAGTCATTAAAAAACCCCCAACTAAGAAGAGCCCAGGGCCAGACAGCTTCACAGGTGAATTCTACAAAACATTCCGGAAAGAACTAACACCAATCTTGCTAAAACTCTTCCAAAAAACTGAAACAGAAGGAACATTTTCAAACTCATTCTATGATGCCAACAATACCCTAGTACCAAAGCCAAACAAAGACACCACAAGAAAGGAAAATTACAGACCAATTTCTCTAATGAACTTAGACGCAAAAATACTTAACAAATACTTGCTAACCATATTCAACAAAACATTAAACTAATTATACACCATGACCAATTGGGATTCATTCCAGGTATGCAAGGATGGTTCAACATAAGAAAATCCATCAATGTAATACACCATATAAACAGATTGAATGAAAAAAATGACGTGATTATATTTATAGATGCAGAAAAAGCATTTGACAAAATACAGCACACTATCATGATAAAAACACTGCAAAAGATTGGAATACAAGGAAATTTTTTGAACATGATAAAGAGTATATATGAAAAACCCACAGCCATCATCGTTTACAATGGTGAAATCCTAAAATTCTTCCTCTAAGATCAGGAACAAGAAAAGGATGTCCACTATCATATCTTCTATTAAACATTGTCTTAGAAGTACTTGCTCAAGGACTGAGGCAAGAATCAGATATAAAAGGCATTCAAATTGGAAATGAAGAAGTCAAAATTTCATTATTTGCAGATGACATGATCCTATACATAGAGAACCCCGAGAGGTCTACAACAAAGCTTCTAGAACTCATAAATGAGTTTAGTAAAGTCGCAGGTTATAATATCAATGTGCAAAAATCAGTAGCATTTCTGTACACCAATAATGAGCAAGCTCAGGAGGAAATCAAGAAACAAATACCATTTACAATAGTCAATAAAAAAATCAAATACCTAGGAATAAACTTAACTAAAGAGGTAAAGAACTTATACACAGAGAAATACACAAGATTGTTCAAGGAAATCAAAGAAGACCTAAATAAATGGAAGAATATTCCCTGTTCATGGATAGGAAGACTAAATATTATTAAGATGTCTATCCCACCAAAACTGATCTACACATTCAATGCAATCCTAATAAAAATCAACACAGCATTCTTTAAGGAACCAGAAAAACTAACTGTGAAATTTATTTGGAAAGGAAAGAGGCCCCGAATAGCCAAAGACATATTGAAAAAGAAAAATGAAATTGGAGGAATCACACTTCCTGACTTCAAAACATACTACAAAGCTACAGTAGAGAAAACAGCATGGTATTGGCATAAGGAGAGACACACAGACCAATGGAACCGAACTGAAAGTTCTGACATAGATTCTCATATATATAGCCATAAAATATTTGATAAAGCCACCATACACTCTTAACTGGGAGAGAATGGCCTATTCAACAAATGGTGCCTGGAGAACTGGATATCCATATGTAAAAGAATGAAAGAGGATTACCATCTCACACCTTATACAAAGATCAACTCAAGATGGATCAAAGACCTAAATATAAGTGTCAAGTAATAGGAAATGGATTCATGAACTTCACACCAAAAGCACGCACAGCAAAAGAACAAATAGATAAATGGGACTTCCTCAAAATTAAAGCCTTCTGGACCTCAAAGGAGTTTGTCAAGAAAGTAAAAAGGGAGCCTACACAATGGGAGAAAATATTTGGTAACCATATATCGGATAGGAGACTTATAACTTGCATATAAAAGAAATCCTATATCTTGAAAATAAAAAGATAACCCATTTAAAAAATGGGGGAAAGGTTTAAACAGACACTTCTCCAAAGAAGAAATACAAATGGCTAAAAAGGACATGAAAAAATGCTCCAAATCTTTAGCTATCAGGGAAATGCAAATCAAAACTACAATGAGATCCCATCTTACACCCATAAGATTGGCAGCTATGAAAAAAAACAGAAGAATACAAATGCTGGAGAGGATATGGAGGAATGGGAACACTCATCCACTGCTGGTAGGAATGCAGAAGGATCCAACCATTCTGGAGGACATTTTGGCTGTTGCTCAAAACTAACCATAGATTTGCCGTATAACCCAGCAGTTCCACTGCTGAGTATATACACAGCAGAACTGAAAACAAGGACACAAACCGATAGATGCACAACAATGTTCATAGCAGCATTGTTCACTATTGCCAAAAGTTGGAATCAACCCAAATGCCCATCAACAGATGAATGGACCAATAAAATGTAGTATATACATACAATGGAATACTACTTGGCTTTAAGAACAAATACACTACAAACACATGTGATAACATGGATGAATCTTGAGAACCTTATGTTGAGTGAAGCAACCCAGGCATTGAAGGACAAATACTACATGACATTAATGATATGAAATAAGTAAACACAAGGTGCCTTAGAGAGCTAGAAACTGGATGATAGGCTTACAGGAAATCGTGGTGTAGAAGAAGGATGTAAGCTGACATCTACATGGGTGAAATCTGTGATAAGCTGGAGGTAAATATGTGTACCCAGAAGGGATAAAATTGGGGCATAGGGTTACCTTTGGGTGGGGCTTTGTGGGCTTTAGGGAGGCTAGGGATAGGCAAATGGGTAATATTGCCAAGAAATTGGGGGGAGGTTGGGGCAACATACGAACATAGGAGATTGTCAGGTATTTGGTTGAGAGTATAATGCTGAGAAAACCTTTCAAAAGTATAATAAGGAAAGTTACCTGTTTAACATCCTTAAAGGGGATAATCTGATGCAGGACAGACTCCTAGGGAATATGTGAATTCTCATTTTGCCAGAGAGGGTTATATCACTGGGTAGAGACCCATATAATGTGAGTGAAGGTATACCCACATCCTGGGGAGGACTGATGCCATCAAATAGAGGGAACTGTATCTCTCAAGAGAAATGGTGGCTCCCAGGGCATTAGGGCAGTTGAGCATGCCAAGCCCTCAACACTGTTGCAAGTATCTCTGAACATGGCTCTTCAAGAAATGAAGATGTACTGTCATTGTAGGCCCTAAGGGGAGGGGGAAATAGGTATTGAATAGATGGAACCAACATAACTGTGAGGGCAATAGAAGTGTTTCATAAAAGTACACAAGGATGGATATAAGACATGTAAAATTACACCAAAATTACATAGGGGCTGATAGGCTAAAATGTAACTCATAATGCAAAACAGGATAACTAAAAATTTAGAAAATCCTATAGCCTAAAGTATACACCACAATGTAAACACAAATGTTACCTTGTTTGAAAGCTATTGTCTCAATGTCTGTACATCAGTTTCAGTAAATATAGTATGACTATGTTAAAAGATTATTGCTGTGAAAGGGAAAAGGTTTTCTGTTGGATATGTGGGAGTACTGTATATTGTATATATGAATTACTGTGATTTAAAACTCTTGTGAAGATAAGTTTAATAATGAGAAAAAAGAAAAGAAAAAGATAGGATGTTGAATTTTTCCAAATTAGTATGTACTCTATATCTAACCTTTAAACTCATTACTATATTCCATTTTACTATTAAGGGAACCTGGCAATATATTGGGCTTCACTTTTCAGGAAGTTTTGGATCACAGAGTAGTTCAACAATGGCAGCAGAGGATTACTGGTGTGGTATGTTATTGAAAGGGACATGTGGTTGGCAGGGAGTTCTACAGGGCATATATGTTTGGATATTTTCTTAGTGGAAACAATTAAAAATAACAACTGAGGGAGTGCTGAATTCCTAACCAGGGAGCTCTATCACAGTCCCTAAGGGAACAGCAACAATCCCCCAAGTGCAATGGCAAAGACAAAAAAGGAATGAAGTTCCAACAATGAGCCCCTGATACTAATGACTATGCTTGTGAGTCTGTGCACCTGAAATAAGAGCAAGGCCTAAAGCCGTAGTGTGCCTAAGAGTTACCTCCTGAGAACCTCCGTGTTGCTCAAATATGGCAAGTCTCGAAGCCAAACTCAGCATGTAAATGCATTGCCTCCCCCCCCCCCCCCAGCATGGGACATGACTCCTGGGGATGAGCCTCCCTCGTGCCGAGGGATCACTACCAAGTACCAGCTGATGACGTAACTAGACAATGACCTTGAATAAATGGTTCAACTCGGACCAGCAGAATATCCCTGTCTACATATAATAACAGGAGTTAAAAATGCTTTTTGACCTAAATCAAGGGGGAAATGGAAAGGACAAATGAGTTTATATGGCTATGAGTCTCTAAAAAAGAGCCTGGAGGTTATCAGAGGTTTTGCCATTATGCACACCTGAGCAGAGTCTCAGAGACAGATAAAGTAGATACAACCGCAGGTATTGGTTCTTCTGAGGGCTACAGAGACCCACAGGTCTTATGGTCATGGCAGATGGAGTTCAGTGCCATGTCAGTTGGCCCTTCTTTGGAGTTTGTGTTTCTGTGTGATAGACCTGGACTCAGATGTGATCTCTTTTCACAAGCCTTTCCTGTTACTTTATCAGAATTGTAGTTGGTGTGGGGGTTTAAGATATTTCTAGGGCATCTGAATCTCTGGACTGACTACGTTATAGTCAGGCCCTGAGCCTTAACAGACTTCAGCTCCTACACTCTGGTTTATTGGACTTACCCCAGTCAGATAACATGGAGTTGAAGAAGGTCAACCACCACACCATGGAGCCTAGAGTGCCTACAACTGAAAGCAGGAGGAATGCATCCAGCATCCATGTGGAGTCTGAGCCCCCTGTTGACATAGATGTGGAATGGACACAACCAATCTAAGGTCCACAGGATGGAGGGATAGAAAATGGATTAGAGTGGACTTACTGATAATCTATTCATGAACTATTGTCGTTAATATTCAAAGAAAATGTGGCATTGGTGTGGAAAAAGTGGCCATGGTGGCTGCTCGGTTGGGGAATGGGAGGAAGAGATGAGATGTGGAGGCATTTTTGGGACTTGGAGTTGTCCTGGGTGGTGCTGCAGGGACAATTACTGGACATTGTAGATCTTCCCATGGCCCACTGGATGGAACGTGGGAGAGTGTGGGCTATGATGTGGACCATTGACCATGATGTGTAGCGATGCTCAGAGATGTATTCACCAAATGCAATGAATGTGTCATGATGATGGAGGAGAATGTTGCTATGGGGGGAGTAGTGGTGTTAGGGGGATCGGGGGTACATGTGGACCTCATATTTTTAATGTAATATTTTAAAAAATGAATTAAAAAAAATAAAAACACAAAGCAAAGCAAACTCCATTTACCTTTCTCTTTTGATATCCATTTGGCCCTTTGTGTTTTGAGTATTGTTGAAATTGAGTGTTTCCTGATACTGGTTTGGCCCTTGTTGTGTACCATCAGTTTTCCCTCAGGAAATAGCTGAGGTGTGAACAAAGTGCAGGGTGACACAGAAGGAGGGTTGCTGATGATGGTGGTGCTGGGGGTAGGAAACAGACGTGACAGTGGAGGAGACCTTGGTACTGCAGGTAGAGCTGCTGGCTGAGAAAGGGCACTTGGTAGGAGAAGCAAGGGCTTTCCAGCAGTGGGAAATGCAGCCAGAGACCCAACCCTGGAGGGCACTTCAGGATCAGCTGAGTGGTAGATGGCACCAATAGCCAATTCTCCTGCACTCCCAGCCACCCACAGGAGTAACCATCACTGCTCCTCTCCTAGGTGCTTGCATGTGACCAAGGAGCCATGTGTGACTCTTCAGGCAGAAGCATGTAAGTACCTATGGCCAGGAGCTCCAAAGACTTCACACTGAAAGGACAACAGCCTGACTGGTGACCCGCCCGCCACCTGGGTTCCTGAGACTGGACTGAGCAGAGCCTCCCTGCCACATACACAAACACATACACACACACACACACACACACACACACACCTTTTGTCATTGGAAGTCTATCTTTACTTTTAGCCACTGTCTCAGTTTGCCAGGGCTGGTCTGACAATGCCCCAGAACTGCTTATTTAAGCCCCCAGGTTGATGGTTCTATCATGTGCATCTCTGACAGTGGTCAGATCAGGAAGGAAAGGCTTGGCCCTGTGGACCCAATCCTTAGCAAAAGGGCACTGACCATCACTAGCCAAAGACAATTAGTCTATGGGGTGCAGCAGTGCTCCAAAATGTATTCACCAAATACAATGAATATGCCACACTAATGAAAGAGGTTGATGATGTGGGAGGAGTGGGGTGAGGGGGGTGGGGGTATATGGGAACCTCTTACATTTTTTTAATTTAACATTTTTTGTGATCTATGTATCTTTAAAAAATACAACTAAAAAATTGATGGGGGTGGGGAGTGGAGTATATGGGAACCTCTTATGTTTTTTAATGTAACTTTTTGTGTGATCTATTAACTTTAAAAAAAGATAATTAAAAGATTAAAAATTTAAAAAAAACAGTAATTAGAGCTCCACTGACCCAGGGCTTACTGTGAGCCACTGTATGCATGCTAATTACATTCATTCTTATAAGTGGTCCATGAGGTCGGTTCTGTTTGATCTGTTCTAGAATGGCAAAGTGAGACAGAGAGGCTATGACTTGTGAAGGCTCCATAGCTAGTCACCGTAGAGCTGATACTTCCACACAGGTCTCCTCAGCCTGGGATGCTAACCAACACACTGACTACTGTTAACTGTGCTCCAAGGAAATTGACTTAGGAAGTAATTTGATCAGCTTTGTTAGGGGCTGAAAGAACCTGCAATGAATTTCGGGGCAGTTTGGTCCTTCAGCAAACCTGTAGTACATAATTCACCCTCTTTATGACCAATGATCCCAAGGTCGGAGAAACTGCTCCTGGAGCCCTGGAGTTGATCAGATACCAGTGCCCATAATCCCAGTACCATGGTGTGAACATTGGTACAAATGGACTTTGAAATGCCTTTTGCTGTTCTTGTTGTTTTTAAGGTTCTTTTCTTTAGATTTTAATTAATATTTATTTCAGTTGCATCATTTCCTTTTGGCATACACAAAGCCCCAGGACTTGAATTTGCCTGTAACCCCAGCTAATCAAAACGGCCATGAAATGCTTTAAACACATAAAATCCCATTTGAATGAATGTATTCTAAGGACAATTCCCATTTTCCAGGCGGCAGTAAAGCATTAGAGGAGGAGTCAGCGACTTTCTCTTTGAAGGGCCAGGTGGGAACTCTCCTGTCCCAGGGGCTCTGCCACTATCACTCAACCCCAACATCCTACACAGGGAGGCTAGAGAAATGAATGGGTGTGGCTATGTTCTAATAAAACTTTATCAAAAGTGGCTGGGGTCAGATTTGGCCCACGGGTTTAGTGTGCCGACAGTGTCATATAGAAAGGCGTGCTTATGGCTCATTCTTGATTCCCCTCCAAGGGGCAGAGCCCCAGTCACTTCCTACCTCCAGGCCCCTCTCCGGCCCTTGTTCAGTCAGCCCTGGAAGGTGGGACTGCTTATCAGACCGGCAAATTCAAAAAGGAGACACTGAGTCTTCAGGCTCACTCTGCCCTTCTCCGTCTTGGGCCTGGCCCGCAGGGGGCAGAGGTTCTGCTCTGCTCTTCACCACATTTGAGCTTCAGAAGCTACAAGCCCCACTGTGCAGTCCTCAGCGGTACTTTCCATCAGTGACACCCTATCAAGGAGCAATCTACAATCCACCTTAGGGTGCTATGGAAAGGGACTCCTCAAAGGTACAAACAAACCGGTGTAGCATGAACTCTCTTTGTTATTCTGAAAATCCAGATGAATTTTATATTCTCTCAATAAGGAAGCATTGAACAACTTCAGACACCAAGAGTTCTGGCTTTTTCACTATTATCACATGATGGCCATCAACTCACTGGCAGTATCATGGGTACCGTGGACTCAAAATGTAAACCCCACTTAATAAGTGAAACTATTTACAGTTGTTCAAAACCTATTGCTTACAGGAAGAAAATATATGAAGTGTGTGTTGGCAGAAGGTCGGGAACCCTTCCGTTCCACCCCTCTCCTGATTCAAAGGCCAGCAGAGACAGGTACCTTGTCAGATGGTCCCAGAAGTCCCCTTCCTTCATTCCTCCATCCAGTCCTTCCACATGCTAGAAGCCAGGCAGAGGGGTACCTCGGATTCAAGAGACATCCCGGGGGGCAGACTGAGGGCCATGGTTGCTTCAACTGGAAACTATGCTTCTATGTGTGAAGTGAAGCTCATGAGACTCAAGAGGCCTCCTACTAGTACTCCAGCGAGAGTTGACCAGAACTGGGGACTCACCTGGGCACCACTAATATTGTGTGGCTAGGAGAAGAGGAAGGAGGCATTTTTTGGGATTATTTTACACACCATTAACTTCCTTTCCAAGGGAATCTGTGTTCCACGTTATGGGTTGAGCTGTGTACCCCAAAAAGATACCTTCAAGTCCTAATCCCAGGTACCTGGGAACATGAACTTTTTGCAAAAGCGTTATTGCAAGCAGAATCATTTAAACTGAATGAGGCCGACTGCAGTGAGTGGACCTTTAGTCCAGGATGGCTGGTGTCTTTAGAAGGGGGTTGTGGGCACAGATAGAAGGGGAGGGCGTCATGGGAAGAGAGACTGAGCAGGCCATAGGGTGAATGAGGAGGCAGTGAAAACCCAAGGCTTGCTGGCCAAGGGACAGGTGCCCCAGCGGCCAGGACTTACCCACCAGCACGGCCCATGCACTTGAAGCTTCAGTCTGCAGGGCTGAGAGAGCGGTTCCTGGTGTTTTTAGCCACCTAGTTCGTGGCACTTGTGACAGCAGCCTGAGAAAAGTGAGGTGTCCCTCTTCTGGCAGTCCCATCCCTCCAGGAGAACTGAGGGATAGCCCAGGTGCCCAGCTGTCCTCCAGGCTGAGGGTCTCCAACCAAGGCTTTTATCTAATCAGCTGCCCTGAGGAACGCCCTGGGGACAGACAGAAACAATGTTGAAAAGAAAGGAATGGGTGACCTGGACAACTCTGAACACCCTTCACTTCCTTCCTTCCACCCTCTCTTGGGTGCTTCGGCTGCTTAGACCCCAGAGCTCTTCCCACCACGCACACCTTCCCAGAGGGGCCGGGCCAGAGGGTGCAGACCTATTCCTGGTTCTTGGTGGGTGGGAAGGTGGCCCGAATGTTCCCATGGCCCAGGACTGTCCATTAGCTTGGCTGCTTATTCACAGCCCCGGGAACCACCGCACATACTGCTCAGGGGGACGCATCCTGCACGCTCCCTTTCTAGACTCTTCGAGCACCCCCGGATTGCCGCGGGGCCCCTCCAGCTCTGGGGGGAAAGGGTGGGTCTGTGTCTCTCAGTACTAGAAGCTCTGCTCTTTCGGGTCCAGGTGCCAGTCCCAGTGACCCCGCCAAGCAGCCCCTTCCCCCTCCACCCCCGGGCGCCCCATGGAGTCTTCCTGGTGAGCACTCCCTCCTTGCCCCCCCCCCCCCCACCGTCACTTGACCTTCCCGGTAGCCCTTTCCCACAATGATGTCCTGCTCCCACCCCCACAGAAGCATCCCCCACCCTGCCAGGGCCCCGCCCCCACGCCCTGCCTGGCCCCCATACCCCTTCCACGCGGTGCCGCTGGGTGTCCAGTCCCCGCTCCGGGTGACACAGCCCCGCCCCAGCCCCTCCCTGGCAGGGGACCCCTGCCCCCAGCCCCGCCTCACCCCCGCCGCTCGATGCTGCCCCTCCTGTCTCACCCTGGCCTGGCGGGAGAAGTAGCTGCGCTCCTTGGGGTCCAGGCGCCGCGGCGGGAAGTAGCTGAAGGCGGGCAGCGCCGAGGTGGGCGGCGGCCGGGGCTTGCCCCGCAGCGTGGCGGCGGCGATCTCCTCGTCCCCCAGGCCGCCCCCATCCAGCTTCTCCGCCCAGGCCAGGTCGGTCCCACCTGGCCGGGGTCCCCGCCCGAGTTCGCCTCCCTAGCTGCCCGGCGCCAGTGTTTGGCAGTTGCCGGGAAACCGCAGCCTCACGTCACAAAGCTGGGCGGGGAGCGCAGGGCTGGGGCGCAGGGCCAGGAACGCAGGGCCGAGGGCGCAGCCGGGATGGGGATGGGACCGTGCCCTCCCGTCTCCCTGCGGGTCCCTGGAGCGCCCACTTGGGACGTGAGGAGCCGCGTCTGCTGGACTGGGGGCCTCCTCCGACTTGCCCTTGCCCTTGCCCTTGTGCTCGCAGAGGGTACAAAGCGGGCTGTCTGGAAGAAGTGCAGGCCACCCCAGCGCGGCATCTGACATCTTCCAGGAGCTGCGGAACAGTAGTGGAAGAAACAGGTGGAATTCATTGCCATCGTATATTAACTCTGTGTCCGCAACAGCATCGTGTCAACGTGCAACGAATCAGTTTTCAGCGCCTCGGTCACCAAGAGGGATCACCGCTCACGGTACTGGCAGGTGGGGCACGAATCTAATCCAGCCAAGTAATATCTGGGAAAACTGAGCTCTTCCACAGCGCTCTGCTGTTTCTTGAGTCAAATGCTGGTTCAAGAGGCGCGTTCCTTTTGTTGAAAATTCACTTAATTCTAAAGCCTCGAATGTGTGTGTGTGTATCAGTAAAAAGGAAAAGTGGAACAAAACTGGCCTTGGGAATACTTTAACCAGGGCGGCTCTACAAAGACCGGCTTGAAACATAAATGATAATGAGGAGCCAGACTTGTGAAATCTGGGGAAGAGTTGGTCATTCCAGGCAGAGGGAAGAGCATCTGTGGTGGCCCTGAGGCCGAGCCCATTGATGTGCAGGTGGCAGAAAGGGAGGAGAAGGGGTAGGCAGCAGGGAGTGCAGGTGGACAGGCAGGCAGGGGAGGGGTAGCTCTCAGGCCGGACCAACGAGCACCCCTCTCAAGGGGCTTCTTGCCTGCAGGTCCTTGATTCAGGCAGAGGTTTTAGAGATTTTTCAGTACCATGTCCTTGATGCTAATTAACAAAAACAGTAACCACACATTCACAGTGGCACCCCTAGAAGTAGAGGACCCTAGAAGTATGGTACCCCTAGAAGTACAGCACACTGGCAGTAGGGAACCCTAGAATTATGGCACCCCTAGAATTATGACCCAGCAAGCCAGTCTGTGCTTCTCCTACCCTTCCTTACATGTACCCTCACCAAAAGCTGTGTCAATAAAATTTGTCTGGAAAAGAAAGCACCCTAGCACCTCTATGAGAAGCGACGATAGCACCTGTCATTGACTAATCATTCCCTTCATTGTTTGCCAGGTGCTGCCCTAAGCAATTCCATGGCATGTTTCATTGACTATCCTACAATATTTAGACTACACTTGTTTGAAATTTTGGGGATATCTCAGCCTCCAGAGGTGCTCAGTTCACCAATGAGCCAAAATCCCTTCTGGATTTGTGGCCCAAGCCCTTGCGGTGTGGAGTATTTTTGGAGTGAACTGACTGCTCTTATTCCCCAGGACTATCTCAACTACACTGATTTCTGCTCCTCCCTAGTCTTCCTTCCATCTGACAAGCATTCCCCAAGTTCCCTATGAACCAGCCTACAAAGGCTTGGAAGGCAGCAACTTTAGGACCACACACTTCACAGGCACCTCTCCCAGCAGCACCATCCCTCTGCCTCCAGGCCTGGCTCAGGCAAAGTGCTTCTTCACTGGGAGGAAGGTAAGCAGTGCAAGAGAAACTGCTCCCCTTTTGCTCAGCCGGAACTGTCAGTGTACCGTTCTGCAGCTACTGCTCTGCCAGCAATTTACAGGTCCAGGGACCATCCAGAGTTTCAAGGGTGGCCAATAAATCTACTAAGTTTTGCTGCCCTCTACTGACCAGGGAATACCTCCATTGCTTAAGAGGTGATGCTCACAAGTACAGCTCTTTTTAATCATTTTCCTTTCTCTGCTTTAATTTTGAAGACTAATGGCAAGAAGATGCTGTGTTCAAAATTATCTTCAAATGCATGGCTCCAACACTTCCAACAGGGACACTGGGAAATGTTTTGCTAATCTCTAACCATTTATGTCAATGTCACCTCAAATTCTTCAGGGTCATCATCAGAGACCAGTGCTACGCAGTGAATACTGAAATGGTTTGAATCTTGGTTTCACTTGCTACTAGATGTCACCTGCTTTGTCTAACACCACTACAGAGTTGGTGGGCAGACTATATGAGGAAGTCAGATGGCCCCAGCATTATCGCCCATTTGGCTTGTGTCTGTAGAAATATTAGAATTAGATATACATGAGGATTCGGGTCGTAAGGACTGGACTTTGAAATCTAACAACTTGTCACATCCCACCCCTTGTAGTGGGATGGTTAGTGAATGCAGCAGTCATGTACTCAGTAGCTTAAATTTTTCATAACAAGCACATGCATTCTTGCAGGATGAAACATTTTAAGCAGTTGCAGAGGGAGTGCCAGCCCCGTGGCCTGACTTTGCTTCATGCTTTGCACAGTGTGCTGCAGCCGGCGCCATGTCTCAGATGCTCCCCATCCACGGCAGCCTGCAACTCAGGAACCCACCCAAGGGCCTCCTCTCACTCCCTGGGCTGGCCTGAAGTCTCCTGCACTCCCGCAGAGGTTTGCAGAATGCCGGCTGCACATCACTGGAATGTGGGCTCACTTATCTCTTTGTCCCACACAACTGCTAAGGCAAGCACAGGGGGTCTTTTCTCCTTTACCCTGGAGCACTTAGCACAACACCTGCAAGTGGGAATCCCTTATATGATAGATGTGTGAAGTGGGCACGGGGAGGCCAGATGAGGCAAGGGCTCCATGGAGGAGGGAACTGAAAGAGCAATGCAGGAAAAGGCCATGATGGATGAGGACCTGAGTGGAGAGGGTGGAGGAATGTTCTAGGCTGCACGTTTTCTTCACAGTATTCACAACCACATTACCAATGTGCATGGCAATGTAGTCAGGTCTCCCCTCTTTAAACTCTAAACTCAGGGTTTACTTTCATACCAAGGGTGAGCTGAGAAAAAAGGAGGATGGACTAGAGTTGTGGGTTGGTGGGGGAGGGCTGCAAGGTTGGGCAGAGAAGGACAAGAGAGCACACAGAAGGCAGAAGTGACACTGGGCTTGGTCTCGGTAGCAAAGAGGGACTGTGGAAGGGTTTGTGAGGCATAGAATGATCCAGAACAGGGCTCAGGCCCAAAGCCATGAACTGCATGAACTGTAAGTAAGTACTGCTAAGAACTGTAAATGAGACCACTTCACATGTTTCCAAGATGTGAGAGTCCTTTCAGCCTGGCCCCCAGGTGAGTGGCAATTCACTTGGGCATATGAAAACATCTGAATCGATTGCATCTCTCTCCCGGTCAATCTTTAATTTGCTTCTATATGTCTCACTCCTTCTCTGCAAAGAAGCATAAAATTTTAAATGGAACTTAGAGCTCTAGAACTCATAGAGTTTCAATAACCTATGCTAAAGTTAAAAAAAAAACTTTAAAAAGTAAAGATAAAGAGATCTAAAAAGTTACATGTGATAGTTAATCACCATCCAGTTGGTGCCGAGTCATTGGATGATGCAAGCCCTGGCCTGCCACTGTGAGGACATTCTGTCGGTGACTTTAGATTATTAGGCAGTTGGTTGCATCTAAGGCTGGTTACATCCACAAACAAGGGTGACTGCCTTCAGCAAGGAGGGGAGTCCCATCACCCCAGCAGCTGGAGGTCTTAAAGCAACACCAAGTTTCTCAGCAGTCACAACTCCTTTCTCTACTTCTCCAGCTTCTCCCAAGGAAGTCATCTCCTGTGCTGTTTCCAATGCATGGCCTGCCCTAGGAAATCTGAACTTGCCTATCCCCAGGGTCACTAAGCCAATTCTACTAACAAATCCCTTCCTATTTACATATGGCCCCATATCCTATTGGCTGTTTCTTCAGAGAACCCTAATACTGGTAGAAAGGCAGACATTACTAGCTAATATGTCCTGTGATTACTTTGTGGTGGGCCTTTTGCTAAATGTTTTTATGTGTATTAACTCATTTCATCCTTATTTTCTGATTAGCCATTTGGAAATGAGGCCCAACGTTATACAATTTGCAAGAGAGGTTGAAATCAACCCCACGTGCCTGACTCCTGAACACAGATTCTCAGTCCTCTGCTGCATCGCTGCTCAGACCAGGTTCAAGTCTCATCTTCACCCGTGGTTCTATATCCACGGCACGCATTGACCATCTCTGAGCTTTGTAGAGGGAACACTGCCCAAGTCCAAGGCCCCTGGAAGTCATACAAGCCTGTGTTCAAGTGCTTAGCATGGAGCTCTGCACAGAGCAGGTGCAAAGTAAATGGCAGCTACTTACCCTGTTCAAGGTCCCAGAAATAGCCGGAGGTAGAAACCCAGTCTCCTAACTCTGCAGCCCTTTCCACACCTGCCTGCCTTGTCTCACTCTCCCCTTAAGCTTTAACCTGAGCGTAATGGGCATCTGTACTTCACTAAATACAATGTAATTCACTCATGATTTACATTTTAGAAGATTTCCCCCACAATCAAACCTGCCCCCTCACAACCCTCCCTAAATTTACTTTACTTCATTGTACATTTAAAAGAAAAGCTCCTGAATACATATATATTTAAGATTTTATTTTAATTGACCCCCCCCCCCCAGTTGTTTGCACTTGCTGTCTGCTCATCTTCTTTTTAGGAGGCACTGGGAACAGAACCTGGGGCCTCCCATGTGGGAGGGAGGCACCTAATTACTCAAACCACCTCTGATTCATTTGATATGTCTCATTGAGTTTCTTCACTGTGTCTCTTAGTTACATCACTCACTGCATCATCTGGTTGCATCAGCTCACTGTGTCACCTTGTTGCATCTGCTCACCAAGTCAGCTCGTCCTGCAAGGTGCAGCCTGCAGGGGTCACAAAAGTCAGCAGAGGAGGTTCTACTGTATCCTGTGAGTAGGAAAGAGACAAGGTTTTTGATCACAGGCTGGCATGCTGAGGGTTTTCAGAAGATTAGTCTGGGCTGTGCAAGATGAACTGGACAAGAGTAAGCCAGAGAGGAAACCGGGGAGCAGACTAGCACCAATACCTTAGAGAACTTGGGAAACTCATCTACATTCTAGTCACTCATCATCATAATGCCTTATTAAGTAACTTACAAAGGAAACAATAAGGTCTTAGGGATTAGGGAGTGATGAAGATATTGGTTTTAGTGAGTCATCTTGTCCATTCTTTACCTTATATCAGGGGGAAATTAAAACAGATATTCCAATAATTTAATAACTCTAAAAACAGAGTTGAGCATAGCTTATGAAGAATATAGGCATGTTCTGCTTTTGGAAAACTGAAGGTAAGAAAATTCCATATTTCAAAACAGAAGCCAAAGATTTATAAAAAATATCCAGTACCCAGAAAAGCCTAATTAACAAAGTGGGTACTTAAATTAGAGATATGAGATTCTCAGTCCACTGGGCTAGCAGACTACTTAGGACCCTGGAAAAAGCAAGTTTGAATTAGGGATTACTTTGGGGGTGGGGGAAATGGAACCATACCTGGACAACTTGATAATCAAGTAACTGGAAGTGCCATTGTTTAATAGCCTCTTTTCCTAGTAAATGTTTGCTGTTAAAATCTTTTGGTGCCATTAATGAGTAGTGCTACTCTGAAAAAAAATAGAAAAATAAACATATTTTTTATAACAACCCAAAACACTCTTAATATTTTTTGGCCAAAGTTTACTCAAGATTTGGCTTTTCCTAATGGCCAATACTTTCACATCAATCACAAATCTGTTACTCTTTAGTCTACTGAAAAAGTACTTGGCTTTATTAATGATGCTATTTATAAAATATTATAAAGAATTTAAAAAGAAAACATATCCTGATAAGTAGATTTAATTTCTGAAATCATCTATTTTTCTCAACCCTTTTAAGAAAATAATCCTTGCCTATTCACTTCAACAGGCCTTGTAACATAAAAACCACAACAGTTTCTTTACCTTTTGTGTACATCTTCATCAACTGTAAAAGGTAATACAAATCCTTCTTTATCTAATTTAATTTCAATATCTGGTGAGAGAAAGAAAAATTTCTTCATGTGATACCCTCACAAACACTATCTTCCTTTACTTCTTTGTTCTGTTTTGATTTCTTCCAAACTGTATTTACCAATAGGACAGAAGGCTGCAAAGAAATGACCACAACCAAATGAGGATGTTCACACACTCAGCTTCAAGAACAAGCCTGTCAGCCTGAAATTAAGGAGGCTTCCTGGGCTAAAGCAAGGAGTAGGTCCTCAAATTAACAGGGGAGCAGTAGGAACCACACACTTTCTCCTTCTTCTTACAAATGGTGGCACACTCTCAATTCAGACAGTGAAGAAAATCTTCTAAGCTCAGCAAAGTTAGACACCTAAGCAGCTCAGCACATCCATCTCTTCCATGTCTCCTGACAGCTAATGCAGCCCATGACCGCAGCACCCCACGACTGCAACATGTGGCCAAGGGGAGTGGCTGGAGTTCCCTTCCCAGCCCTCTGGTATATGCCATTCCTTCTGTAGAAAGGACCATGAGAGCAGCAGAGGTGGAACATGTGACATGAAGCCTATCAGAGATGGTCCTCTTTGAGATGACTTTTTAATTGATGAAAGGAAGGATTTGGACTTGAAGTCACCATATTCCAGTCGCTATTTCCGGGATGATTCATGTGTTTACATCTGTGCTAATGTGGTAGCCACCAGCAATGGGAGGCCTTGGAGCACTTGAAATGTGATTTATGACTAGGGAAATGAATTTTAAATTTTACTTATGTTTAATTTAAATTTAAGTAGCCATCTGCACTAGTGGCTACTATACTGAACAGCACAGGCCTAAACTATAAGAGCAGCTAAACAGACATGAGCACTTCTTGTGTTATTCCCTCATTTATACCCTCTTGCCATATGTGTTTGAGGTCAATATTCTTCTTACTCATATTTTACAGATGAGGAAGTAAAGAGAAAAAGGTTAAGAAGGGTAAATACACTGTGCAAAGACATTCTGCTGATCTGTGGCAAGCTGGATTCAAATACAATCTATATACTATATTCTACCATCTACACTCTAGAACCTCATGCGGAGCAGGGAAGATTCCATTTTGTATTCTGTGGCTACTAAGCTCCACCTGTCTCCCAAAGAGATAACAACCACTAAGGTTCTGTAAACAAACCTCCTGATACTTACCTTTTGTATACCAATAGGGTGTTACATTTTGGAAGCAAAGTAGGATCTTGCTCCTAAAAGGTCAACCAATCCAATCACTAAAGATTTATGAAAGTGAAAATCCACAGGGGTCTCCAGGGAATGGTATGGAATAAGAAATGATTTCACTTGATATTTAGGAAGAAGTTTGGGACCCTAAAAATTATATATACAAACATGAGAGAGATAAACAAAATACAAAACCAGAGAATAAAGTGAAGGTAGTGAGTTACCTATGTATAAAAGTTTGATACAAAATTCCTTTAATAAATGATGCTTTTCCAGGACTTAGGACTGATACCTTTCTTAACACAGCAATGAAAAATATCCTTGTTATAGTTCAAGTCTAATAGCTCAAAATATCTTTAAAATGTGTTTTAAAAGTAGTCACTGGAAAAAGAACAATAAACATAATGACAATGCTGTCAAGTTCAAGAAACACCTCTGAAAATCTCAGAATTGCTTTAAGGACCTGAAGGATACTCAGTTAATTTTTTTAATCCAAGAAGAAATGATAAAACTGACATCTCAATTCAATAAATAAAGGATTGCAATGGAACAAATAGTGATGGAAAATTGGTTATCTGTCTAGAAAAGAACAGGTAAACTCCTACCAAAATCAGACTATGGGCATATCTCCTTTTACTGAGTTTTGCTTTATTGCACTTTGCAGATATTGTGTTTGTTTGTTTTTTTAAATAGACTGAGGGTTTGTGGCAATCCTGTGTCAAGCAAGTCTATCAGTGCCAGTTTTCCAATAACGTGTGCTTGCTTCATCAGTGTCACATTTTATTTTGCCCGTTTTCCAACAACATGTGCTCGCTTCATCTGTGTCACATTTTAATTGAAGTATATGTATTTAAAAATAAAAAAAAATGTTATAGCATACTTAAGAGACTATAGTATATGTGCACTGGGAAAGCAAAACATGCATGTAACTCACTTTATTATGGTGGTCTGGAACTGAACCTGCCAAATCTCTGAGGTATACCTATATAATAAATCCCAGGTGGATTAAAGATCCAATGGGGAAAAATTAGTAAAATATTTGCACTAACACATATTTAGTGAAATAATCTTATGCATGATGGGAAAGTCAGGAACCATTAAATGACATGTAGATTTGGTCACACAAATCTTAAAAACACAACACAATAGAAAGATTAGTTAGGGAGCAGGAAGGCAATTCCTAGAAAATAGAAATGGCCAATAAACATTTGACAAAATGCTCAACTTCATTATTGCTCACTCAAATGCAATTTAAATACATGACAAGACACCCCTTTCCACTGAATTGAGTGGCAAAAGCTAACAGGACAAAAAAACTGTACAGTGGAGGTGGGGGTGACACAGCCACCTTCACTCTCTGCTGGGGATGTGTGACATCTACCATTCAGAATCACTATCTACTGACATTACACTAGTAGACCCACTCTTAACATTCTAGTCTGCCGCTTGAAGGAACATGGGCCCCAGTAGAATGACATGCAAGGATGTTTACTACAGCATTGTGGATAGAGACCAAAGATGGAAAGAACCTGAAAGATTATAAGCTGGGGAACTGGTGAGCAAGTCCCATAAAATACACCACTTCGAAAAAGAACATATTTGATCCACACACATTGGTCTTGAGTAAGGTCTACGTATACTGGACATAACGGTAAATTGTATGATACACTGGACATAACAAAGACAAAAGAAAATTGGTTTCCATATTTGTGCACGTTTGGCATAGAAAGCACAGTTACAAATTTGTTATTTCAGGGAATTGAGGTGGTTGGGGTTAACTAATTTTAGTGTTTATCTTTATAGGCCTTGGCATTGTTAAAAAATTTTTAAAAGAAAAGAGTAATGACTTTTCATGTATTTAGCTTTTACCAGAATATGATCCTGAGTCAAGTTTGAAGGATAAAGCAAAAGGTGTTGAAGTCTGTTGAGACTATTTCCAATAACACAAAAAAGGTGTGCTGTGAAATTTATGAGAGGGAATCTTTATAGCTCAGAAACCACCTAAACTAAAGTCTCCCAGAGAAGAGTGAAATATCTGACTTGGTTGAAAAATGCACTCAGAAATAATTAGGATTTGTAGAGATCAGAGATTCACACTTTTTAATCAAATGGCTATTGTGTGTGCTAAACCCTTTAAAACCCTTGAAGTGAATCAAGGAATACTAAGACTCATACACCTTCAACACTTGAAACCATCTAGAAATCTCATACAGCAGGAACTGGTCTTATAGGACAAGACAGAAATGGGGTCAATTTACCAAACAAAAGGCCAGCTATTGCACATAGCTCCAAGTAAATGAAAGTTTTCCCTTTTAATAAAGTTATGGAGAAAGGTCAAAAGAGAAGCGACTTAGTTTTCAGAAGAGGCACAAGAAAACTGTTCACCCTCAGTGAAATAATGCCATACACTTTTTGTTTTTACCTTATAGAAAGGATATTCTAGGACTGAGGATAAGTACAGTTGTGTCAGTTGTGCTAGACTCAGTCTGTCCAGACATGATTCTTCACCTGAAATGAAAAGCATCCCAATCAGTTACGTTTCAATTTTCCTACATGTAATGAAAAAAATCATGAACATCCAGCACTAATTCATTCATTCCAGAATTGTGATGGATTTTTAAGTGACACTAGAAAATGAACTTGTTAGAACTATGCCCTCATGCTTGCTTAACCAGTGACATCTCATTTTGACTTCTACAAACCCAAGCTCCTAACTTCTGCCCCTTGTTGTGATTCAGGCAGTTACAGCAGCAGACCCCTGTTAATGGGAGCATCTTGATGATCCCCCACAGGAGTATGAATGGCCCGTTGAGGTACTGATGGCTTCCACCTATAGGAAGCACATCCACCAGCCCATCAAGCCACTGAACCACCACCATGGCAGCGCCAACCACGTGAGGGCTGACTTCTAAGGAAGAACGACATCCCCAGCATCAAGGCTCCCGGCTTTAGGTACTTTTCTCCAGCCTGAGGGTCACCTCAGGCTGCAAAGGCCAAGGATCTCCTTTCACGGGGGAGGAGGGACACCTGGGGCCTTAAATCCTCATTGTGCTGACATCTCAAAATTGCAGAGATTCCCCCATTTGGCCTTATGGTGGGGACAATGAATGACAAGCAGCTTCCCTAAGGGGCCCTGGTCAAGAACCTGGCAGACACCTTTAGAATGTAGGCACATCCAGCAGATGGATTTTTACATGAGGCTATTTCAGATTAAGTGATGCTGGTGGTTCATTCACTGCGGGCACCTTCACAACATTAAACGTATCCCCCCCACCTTAAGTGACTGGGATTTGTGTTCATGGGCTTTCTGCATTTGTATTCTGAGAGGGGTATGCAGATATTTTCCTAATAGCCAGAGAAGCCACTACTGCCTGATATTATCTCTAGTGTACCTAAAACAATTCTTGCAATTTACTTTCTTCAAGAGGAAATATCAGGAAAGTTACATTTTAGCACAACTGAACTCTAGATATACTGCAGTGCAATTTCTCCCCAGTGGTCTGAACTGCAAATAATGGAATTTTGTTCACTCGAGGACAAAAATCCCTAGGAAGGATGGATGGCCCTGGTGGCCAGCATTTTCTGTTGTCACTCTGTAAGTGAGAAGCAGCTGAGGTCATGAGGAAAGCATGGGGCTTGGCATTCACCAGCGTTGGGTAGAATCCTGGCTCCTCCATTTTCTAGCTCTGAGGTCTAGTGTAAGTCATGTCATCTCTCTGAGCCTACATTCCCCCATCTTTACAGTGGGGAATGCTAACCTTGTCTGTGTCTGAGTCTGACCGGTAAACTTTGACACATACCATGGGCAGCAGGAATTCAGTGTCTCAGGGTTTGGAGGCTAGACATCAGATCAAGGGATTAGCAACCACACAGTCCTGCAGGGGGGCATCCTGATGTTGGCTCAGCCTCTGCTCATCACATGGCCATCTGAATCCTGTGGTCTCCACTTCTGCAGAGGGGTACATCTGTCTAGATCCCCTCCTTGTGAGGTCTCCGGTCCTGTAGGATGAAGGCCCTCCTGGCTCAATTTGGTTTCATCTTAAAAGGATCTTTGAGATTCTTCCAAATAGCTCCCACCCACAGCACTAGGGACCAGGATTTGAATTTGTCATGGGGGATATGAGTCGGCCCCCATCACTAAGTCTGTGAGGGGCTTGGTGAGCTCCCAGAGTTGGTCATAAAACAGGCGGTCCTCTGGTACACCACCCTGCTCATCAATCTTACTGAAGATCATCAACTTTTGATGATGTTAAAGCAGTTGCTTTTTTTTTCTTCAAATTCTACTCAATTTATTCATTTTTTTAAAAGATATTACATTAAAAAAATATGAGGTCCCCATTCACCCCCACCAGCCCCACCCCACCACTCCCCCCACAGTAACACTCTCCCCCATCATCATGTCACATCCATTGCATCTGGCGAGTTCATCTCCAGGCATCGCTGTACCCCATGTCCCGTATTCCACAATAGCCCACACTTTCCCACCTTCCATCGGGTGGGTCATGGGAGGACAAACAACATCCGACAATTGTCCCTGGGGCAAAACCCAGGACAACTCCAAGTCCTGAGAAGGCCTCCACATATCTTCTCTTCCTCCCCTTCCCTGCACCCAGCAGCCATCATGGCCACATTTTCCTCATCAATGCCACATTTTCTCGATTATTAACCACAATAGCTCATGAATAGAATATCATTAAGTCCACTCTGATCCTTACTGTATTCCTCCTTCCTGTGGACCTTGGCTTGGTTGTGTCCATTCCACATCTATGTCAAGAGGGGGTTTAGATTCCACATGGATATTGGATGCAATCCTCCTGCTTTCAGTTGTAGGCACTCTAGGTTCCATGTTGTGGTGGTTGACGTTCTTCAACTCCATGTTAGCTGAGTGGAGTAAGTCCAATAAATCAGAGTGTAGGAGCTGAAGTCTGTTGAGGGCAGGGCCTGCCTATCATATTGTCAGTCCAGAAATTCAAACCCCCAAGATATATCTTAAGCCCCAGCACCAACTACAATTCCAGTAAAGTAGCATGAAAGGCTTGTGAAAAGAGATCCCATCTGAGTCCAGCTTCATCACGCAGAAGCACTAGTTCCAAAGAAGGGCCATCTGACATGGCAGTGAACCCCATCTGCCATGACCATAGAAACTGTGGGTCTCTTTAGCCCTCAAAAGGACCAATACCTGGGGATGTATTTACTTTATCCGTCTCTAAGACTCTGCTCAGGTGTGCATATGGGCAATCCTTCTGACAACCACCAGACTCTTTTTTAGAGACTCATAGCCATATAAACTCATTTGTCCTTTCCATTTCCACCTTAATTTAGGTCAAACAGCATTTTTAACTCCTGTGATTATATGTAGATAGGGATATTCTGCTGGTCCGCATTGAACCTTTAATTCAAGGTCATTTTCTAGTTACATCATCAGCTGGTACTTGGAAGTGACCCCTCGGTGCCAGGAAGGCTCATCCACGGATGTCATGTCCCACGCTGGTGGGAAAGCATTGCATTTACATGCTGAGTTTGGCTTCGAGACTGGCCACATTTGAGTAACACTGAGGCTGTCAGGAGGGAACTCCTAGGCACAGTGCTGCTCTAGGCCTTGTTCTTATTTCAGGTGTATAGGCTCACAAGCATAGTCATTAGTATCAGGGGCACACTGTTGGACCCTCATTCCTTCCTGATCCTTACCGTTGTACCTGGGGGACTACCACTGCTCCCCTCCAGACAATGGGAGAGCCCCACTGGCCAGTAACTCAGTACCCCCCCAGCGGTTGTATTATTTTTTTCCACTATGAGTATATCCAAACATTTCCATACCTTCTGGATGTATGCCTTGTATAACTCCCTGTCAATCATATATCACCTGTCAATAACATCCCATACCAGTATACCTCCACTGCCATTGTTGAACCACTCTGTGATCCAAAACTTCCTGAAGAGTAAAGCCCAATATAATGTCAGGTTCCCTTACTAGTAAAATGGAATATAGCGATGAGTTTAAAGGTTAGATATAGAATGCATATTGATTTGGAAAAATTCTACATCCTATCTTTTTCATTTCTTTTTTCCTAATTATACAGCTTCTCTTCAGAGGAGCCCCAGATCACAGTAATTCATATATACAATGTATAGTACTCCCACACATCCACCATAAAACCTTTTCCCTTCCACAGCGATAATCTTTCAACTTATTCAATTATATTTACTGAAACTGATGTACAGAATCTGAGACAATAGCTTTCAATCAAGGTGACATCTGTGCTTACATTGTGGTCCATACTTTAGGCTATACAGTTTTCTAAATTTTTTAGTTATCCTATGTTTTACATTATGGTTTACATTATTAGTCTGTCGTCCCCTATATGTTTTTGGTGTAATATTACATGTTTTATATTCATCCTTGTGTACTCTCGCGAAACTCCTCTCTTGCCCCCACATTTACATGGCTCCATCCATTCAACATCCATTTTCCCCTCCCCTTGGGTCCCACAGCGACAGCCAATCTCCATTTCCCAAGGAGCCATGCCCAGATATACTTGCAACAGTGTTCAGGGACTGACTTGCTCAACTGACCTAATGCCCTGGGAGCCATCCTTTCTCTCGATTGATACAGTTCCCTCTGTTTGATGGCATTAGTCCTCCCCAGGATGTGGGTCCACCCCTACTCTCACTACGTGGGTCTCTACACAATGGTACACCCCACCCTGGCAAAATGAGCATTCAGACATTCCCCAGGAGTCTGTCCCGCATCAGACCGTTCCCTCCGAGCATCCTAAACAGGTAACCCTCCTAATTATATTTTGATACGGTTTTCTCTGCATTTTACTCTCAACCAACACCTGACACTCTCATATGTTCATATGCCCCTCCCTCCCCCAATTTTTTTCACAATATTACCCTTCCGCCCATCCCCAGGCCCCCTCAAACCCGCAAAGCCCCACCCAAAGGCAACCCCTTGACCCCATTTTATCTCTTCTTTGTGCTCATACTTACCGCCAGATCATCATAGATTCCACCCCTGCAGACGTCAGCTTACATCCTTCCTCTACCCCCCAATTTCCTGTAAGCCTATCTTCCAGTCTCTAGCTCTCTGAGACAGCTTGCTTATTTCATATCATTGAGGTCATGTAGTATTTGTCCTTCAATGCCTGGGTTGCTTCACTCAATATGAGGTTCTCAAGATTCATCCATGTTATCACGTGTGTTTGTAGTGCATTTGTTCTTAAAGCCGAGTGGTATTCCATTGTATATATATACCACATTTTATTGATCCCCTCATCTGTTAATGGACATTTGGGTTGATTTCAACTTTTGGCAATAGTGAACAATGCTGCTATGAACATTCGTGGGCATATATCGGTTTGTGTCCTTGTTTTCAGTTCTGCTGGGTATATACCTGCAGTGGTATTGCTGGGTCAAATGGCAAATCTATGGTTAATTTTTTGAGAAACCACCAAACTGTCCTCCAGAATTGTTGGATCCTTCTGCATTCCCACCAGCAGTGGATGAGTGTTCCCATTTCTTCACATCCTCTCCAGCATTTGTACTCATCTGTTATTTTCATAGCTGCCAATCTTAAGGGAGTAAGATGGTACCTCATTGTAGTTTTGATTTGCATTTCCCTGATAGCTAAAGATTTGGAGCATTTTTTTGTGTCCTTTTTAGCCATTTGTATTTCTTCTTTGGAGAAGTGTCTGTTTAAACCTTTCTCCCATATTTTAAATGGGTTGTTTATCTTTTTATTTTCAAGATATAGGAGTTCTTTATATATGCAAGTTATTCATCTCTTATCAGATATATGGTTGCCAAATATTTTCTCCCATTGTGTGGGTTCCCTTTTTACTTCCTTGACAAACTCCTTTGAGGTGTAGAAGGCTTTAATTTTGAGGAAGTCCCATTTAACTATTTGTTCTTTTGCTACTCGTGCTTTTGGTGTGATGTTCATGAACCCATTTCCTATTACAAGGTCTTGTAGATGTTTCCCGACACTGCTTTCCAAGGTCTTTATGTTTTTGGCTCTTATATTTAGGTCTTTGATCCATCTTGAGTTGATCTTTGTATAAGGTGTGAGATGGTAATCCTCTTTCATTCTTCTATATCTGGATATCCAGTTCTCCAGGCACCATTTATTGAATAGGCCATTCTCTCCCAGTTGAGAGGGTTTGGTGTCTTATCGAATATTATATGGCTATATATATGAGTTTCTATATCAGAACTTTCAATTCAATTTCATTGGTCTGTGTGTCTCTCCTTATGCCCATACCATGCTCTTTTCACTTCTGTAGCTTTGTAGTATGTTTTGAAGTCAGGTAGTGTGATTACTCCAATTTTGTTTTTCTTTTTCAATATGTCTTTGGCTACTCGGGGCCGCTTTCCTTTCCAAATAAATTTCATAGTTAGTTTTTCTAGTTCCTTAAAGAAGGCTGTGTTGATTTTTATTGGGATTTCATTGAATGTGTAGATCAGCTTTGGTAGGATAGACATCTTAATAATATTTAGTCTTCCTATCCATGAGCAGGGAATATTCTTCCATTTATTTAGTTCTTCTTTGATTTCCTTGAACAGTCTTCTGTAGTTCTTGGTGTATAAGTTTTTTACCTCTTTAGTTAAATTTATTCCTAAATACTTGATTTTTAAATTTACTATTGTGAATGGTATTTGTTTCTTGATTTCCTCCTGAGCTTGCTCATTATTGGTGTACAGAAATGCTACTGATTTTTGCGCATTGGTCTTGTAACCTGTGACTTTACTAAACTCATATATGAGTTCTAGAAGCTTTGTTGTAGATCTCTCAGGGTTTTCTATATATAGGATCATGTCATCTGCAAATAATGAAATTTTGACTTCTTCCTTTCTAATTTGAATTCCTTTTATATCTAATTTGAATTCCTTTGAATTCTTGCCTCAGTGCTCGATCAAGTACTTCTAAGACAATGTTTAATAGAAGGGGAGACAGTGGGCATCCTTTTCTTGTTCCTGACTTTAGAGGGAAGGATTTTAGGATTTCTCCATTGTAAACAATGTTGACTGTAAGTTTTTCATATATACTCTTTATCATGGTCAAAAAATTTCCTTGTATTCCAATCTTTTGGAGTGTTTTTATCAAGAAAGCGTGCTGTATTTTGTCAAACACTTTTTCTGTATCTATAGATATAATCATGTGATTTTTTTCCTTCAGTCTGTTTATATGGTGTATTACATTGATTGATTTTCTTATGTTTAACCATGCTTGCATACCTGGAATGAATCCCACTTGGTCGTGGTGTATAATTCGTTTAATGTGTTGTTGAATACGATTAGCAAGTATTTTGTTAAGTATTTTTGCGTCTAAGTTCATTAGAGAAATTGGTCTGTAATTTTCCTTTCTTGTGGTGTCTTTGTTTGGCTTTCATCCTAGGGTAATGTTGGCAAGAAAGAAGGAGTTAGGTAATGTTCCTTCTGTTTCGATTTTTTTGGAAGAGCTTCACTAGGATTGGTGTTAATTTTTTCCGGAATGTTTTGTAGAATTCACCTGTGAAGCCGTTTGGCCCTGGGCTCTTCTTAGGTGCAAGGTTTTTAATGACTGATTCTATCTCTTTACTTGTGATTGGTTTGTTGAGATCATCAGTTTCTTCTTTCATCAATATAGGCTGCTTCTGTGTTTCTAGGAATTTGTCCATTTCCTCTGAATTGTCATTTTTCTTGGAATATAGCTTTGCAAAGTATCCTTTTATGATAGTCTTTATTTCTGTTGGGTCAGTGGTGATATCTCCTTTCTCGTTTCTTATTTTGTGTATTTGCATCTTCTCTCTTTTTTCTTTGTTAGTCTTGCTAAAGGTTTGTCAATTTTATTCATGTTCTCAAAAAAACAGCTCTTGGTCTTGTTTATCTTTTCAAGTGCTTTCTTATTTTCTATTTCATTTAGTTCTGCTCTTATCTTTGTTATTTCCTTCCTTCTTCTTCCTGTGGGATTACTTTGTTGTTTGTTTTCTAATTCCTCCAAATATGCAGTTAGTTCTTCAATTTTTGCTCTTTCTTCTTTTTTGATGTATGAATTTATGGCTATAAATTTCACTGCCAGTACTGCTTTTGCTGCATCTCATATATTTTGGTATGTTGTGTTATCATAATAATTTCTTTCAAGGTAGTCATTGATTTCTTTTGAGATTTCTTCTTTGACCCACTGTTTTTCTAAGAGTGTTCTGTTTAATTTCATTATTTTGGTGTGAAATCTGGGCCTCTGGCCCTTGCAGATTTCCAGCTTCACTCCAATGTGGTCAGAGATATTATTTTGTATGATGTCGATCTTTCTGAATTCATTAAGCCTTTCTTTGTGGCCTAGCATAGGTCTATCTTGGAGAATGATCCATGTGCACTTGAGAAAAATGTATATCCTGCTGTGTTTGGGTGTAATGATCTGTATATGTCTATTAGACAAGCTCCTCTAATATACTGTTCAAATATATCATTTCTTTGGTGATTCTCTTTTGAGATGTTCTGTCCAGAGTTGATAGTGGTGTATTAAAATCCCCCACTATAATTGTAGATGTGTCTATTCTTTCACTTAGTTTTTCCAGCATTTGCCTCACGTATTTAGAGGAGCTCTTGTTAGGAGCATAAGTAGTTATGATTGTTCATTCTTCTTGACAGATTGTCCCTTTCACTAATATGTAGTATCCTTCTTTGTCTCTCACAATTGTTTCGCATTTAAAGTCTACTTTGTCTGATATTAATATAGCTACTCCTGCCTTTTTTTGTTTATTGTTTGCTTGTAAGATTTTTTGCTGTCTGGTCATCATTTTATCTTGATGTTTTAATCAGTTTCTTAGCTTCTTTGTCTAGTCTTGGGGATTAATTAACTGTTGTTTTTGTGTAAGTGTTATATCTTCTCTTTGTCACTTTGTTCTTCTCATTCTAATTTCTTGTTGCTGGATGAGTTCACTTTGGAGGAAAGTATTAGGGCCAGGGAAAGGCAATTGTGTAAGAAAGGAAAATGCATAAAGTAGTATTGGTAAGAAATGTTAACAGAGCAACAATATGAGTTCTGGGAGAATGGATATTAGGTTCATGTATGTTGTGTAGAGTTATAGCAGTAGGTAGAGTACATATAATGAAGTAGTTGACTGAATATGGGAGGAATATGGTATGAATTAAAAAGCTAGTGTTTTTGTTAGAGAGGGAAAGAGAAAAGAAAGGCAATAGTTTCAAGAGTGGATAAAAGACAGAAAACAAAACAAAGGTATTAGTAATTGGCAGTTAGACAATTTTGGGGATCAAAGAAAGGGAGGTGGAATATAGGAGAAACAATAGATGATGGAGGATATCAAGATGTGGAGGAAAGGGGATAGTGTAGGTAGCCAAAATCAATTCACACAGAAATGAGGCAGTGGAGGATGAGGTAACCTAGCAAATGTGAGGTGTTCCCTCCAGCACCTATTGAATAAGTAAGATAAAATAAGAAGAAAATGAGTGACAAGAGAGAAAGAAGAAAAAAAAAAGACCTTGCGGGATACAATGGGAGAAAAGATTAGGAGATAATGCAATGTTAGCAATCACTACAATAAAAAATAAAAAAACAAAACAAAACAAAACAAAACAAAAAAACAAAAAAGAAAAAACACAAATGTTGAGGGCTAGGACATTCAATGACATCAGATGGACCTCAGGGCGTGGTGGATTCAGGGATGGAAAGTCTGTGATATTGCAGACTCAAGAGGTGTGATTCTTGGGGTGTAGGTCACCAGGGTTTAGGGGACACAGCCCTGGCAACCTCAAATCTGGTTAACAGGGAGCCTAGGAGCACCGCAGTGCAACACAGCCTTCAGGGATCCCCACAGCTCAGTGCCAGACGTATGGGGGAGATCACATCCACAAACTCTGACCTATGCTTCAGAACCCCACAATTCACCCTCTCACTAGTGTCTCCTCTGTGGCTGTATCACTAATTCGACTTCAGGACAGCTCCCACCCTGCAATCACCCGAAACAGCCACCTCTGGGTCCCTCTACACTGCAGCCAATTTAATGACGCTGCAGATCAACAGCCAGGCCCAGCCGGCGTGGCTCCAGCCGGAAGCGCAGATATCAGTGTCCTAACCCGAAATTCCCATGCCTCGCAAAAGATTCCCCTAATCGGCTTCCAGACATCTCCCACCCTGCAGGCCCCTGAACCAACCTCCTGGTGATGTCTTTTTTTTGTGAGTGATTTAAGGCTGCTACAGATTGGCAGCCAGCCTTGGGGGTGGGGCTCTAGCCGGAAGCACTATTATTCATGTCAGAAATAAAAAATTTCCCCACCTCACACAAAACTCCCATCTGTCTCCCCAAATCGGTCTGTGAAGGCCTCCTGCAGCTCCACCCACCCCAGCAGGGAACGTCCCACACACAGCCCCCATCACTGTGTAAGAGAAACTCAATTTTATCTTATACATGAATTTTCTCTACTGCCTTCCCACCAAATCAATGTCCAGACACCTCCTGCCCTGCAAAATCATGAAACAGCCTGGTCCCGAAGAATTTCCAATGCTGCCCAGTTTGCTTCTATGCAGGAGAGACACTCAGGTGCACTCACTCAACCACCATCTTGCCCCGTCCCTCTCCCCCTGCCTTTGAATTCAGCCCCCTGCCCTCCAGCAAGTATGAGGGAGGAACAATTCTTATCCAACAGTGACCCCTAGTGGTGGTAGTTTTGCCTCTGACTTTCCACCACAGAGCCGCTTTCTTTTTCCTATAGCTTCTTCTGCCTCTTTTCTTCCCATCAGACATACATGAGAGAACTGTCCAGGACACAAGAGCAGAGGTTCTCGTCTCACAAAATGATTTTAAGAGCCAAAGATGGGTTCCACATATTAGTAAAAGGGGTAAACTTTCAAGAAGAAAGAACGAAAATAAACTTTTATGCACCTAAGCATGAGGCTCAAAATACATGAGGCAAACACTGGGAAAATTAAGTGGAGAAATAGATGCTTATACAAGTATAGTGGGGGGATTTAATACAAAATTATTATGACTAGACAGAACATCTCAACAGAGAATCAATAAAGAAACAAAGACTCTGAATAATACACTAGAGGATCTCGACCTAACTGACATATACAGAACAGTACACCCAAATACAGTGAGATATACTTTCTTCTCAAGTGCACATGGACCATTACCCAATATACACCACATACTAAGCCACAGAATAACACTCAAAGAATTTAAAAAGATTGAAATTATACAAAGTATTTTCTCTGATTATAATGGTATGAAGCTTGAAATTAGTAGCGGCCAGAAAACTAGGTCAGACACAAATATATGGAAAGTAAACAACACACTCTACAACAAACACTGGGTCAAGGAGGAAATTACAAAAGAAATCAGGAAATACCTTGAAATGAATGAAAAGGACAACAATACATATCAAAACTTATTGGATTCAGCCAAAGCTGTATTGAGAGGGAAATTTATGGACATAAATATATAAATGGAAAAAAAAAAAGAAGAGCAAAAATCAAAGACCTAACTACACACCTGTAGGAATTAGATAAAGAAAAACAAACTAACCCCAAATGAAGTAGAAAGAACTAAATAAAGATTAGAGTAGAATTAAATGAAATAGAAAATATGTAATCACTAGAAAAAATTAAGAAAACTAAAACCTGGCTCTTTGAGAAGATCATTAAAATTGAAAAACTCTTAGCTATACCAACAAAGGAAAAAGGAGATAAGATGTAAATACACAAAATAATAAATGAAGAAGGGGATATCACCATTTACCCCATAGAAATAGAGTACCAGAAGAGGATACTTTGAGAAATTATATGCCAACAAGAAGGATAATTTAAAGGAAATGAAATATTTCTTATAAACACACAAGCAGCTTACATTGACAAAAGAATTTGATGAACTCAACAGACCAATCACAAGTAAATATGGAATCAGAACCTCCCAAATAAGAAGAGTGCAGGATCAGACAGCTTCACAGGTGAATTCTACCAAACATTCCACAGAGAACTAACACCAATCCTGCTTAAACTCTTCCAAAATAAAAACAGAAGTAGAAGGACCGTTGCCTAGCTCATTCTATGATGCCAACATTACCCTAAAAACAAAGCCAAACAAAGACACCACAAGAAAGGAAAAATACAGACCAATTTCTGCAATGTCCTTAGATGCTAAAATCATCAAAAAAATACTTGCTAATCATATTCAAAAACACATCAAATGAATTATATACCATAACCAAGTGAGTTTCATCCCAGGTATATAAGGATTATCCAACAAAAGAAAATCAATCAATGTAATACACCACATAAACAGATTGAAATAAAAAATCACATGATCATATCTACAGATGCAGAAAAGCATTCACCAAAATACATCACCCTTTTCCTGATAAAAATCCTGCAAAAGGGATAGTAATAGGAGGAAAATTTTTGAACAAGAGTATATATGAAAAAGCCACAGCTAACAACATGTACAATGGTGAAATCCTAAAACCTTTCCCACTAAGATCAAGAACAAGACAAGGATCTCCACTGCCACTGCTTCTATTTAACATTGTGTTAGAAGTACCTACTCAAACACTTAGGAAAGAAAAAGATATAAAATGCATCAAAATGGAAAGGAAGAAGTCAAAATTTCACTATTTGCAGATATCATCATCCAATGTATTAAAGGCCCTGAGAAATCTACACCAAAACTTGTAGAACTTATAAATGGTTTCAGTAATGTCACAGGTTATAATATTAATGCACTAAAGTCAGTAGCATTTCTGTACACTAGTAATGAGCAATCTGTGAAAGAAATCATGACAAAAATCCAATGTACAAGATCAAATAAAAGAATCCAATACCTAGGAATAAACTTATTGAAAATGTAAAGGATTTCTACACAGAAAACTACACAGCCCTGTTAAAGTAAATCAAAGAAGACTTTTTAAAAAATGAAGAATATCCCATTTTCATGGATGGGAAGACCAAACTTCATTAAGATGTCCATCCTACTGAAAATGATCTACACATTTAAAACAATCTCAATAGAAATCAACACATCCTTTTTATTGAATTGGAAAAACTAAATATGAAATTTAAATGCAAGGGCAAGTGCCCCAAATAGCAAAAGATATATTGAAAAAGAAAAATGAAATTGGAGGAATCACACTTTTTGACTTTAAAACATTCTATAAAGCTACAGTGGTCAAAACTTCTTGGTATTGACACAAGGATAAAGATACCAACAAATTGAGCCAAATTGAGAGTTCTGATATAGAATCAGATATTCAAAAAGGCCACCAATCACATTCAACTGGGAGAGAATGCCATCTCCAACAAATTGTGCTGGGAAAACTGGAATCCATATCCAAAAGAATGTGAGAGAAACACCATCTCACACCATATACAAAAATCAACTCAGGATTGATCAAAGATCTAAATGTAAGAGCAAACAGCATAAAGACCTTGAAAGATAATCTAGTGGAGCATTTACAGGACCTTGTAATAGGGAATATTTTTTCATCTTTTTATTGTTTTTAATGTTACATTAAAAAAATATGAGGCCTCCCTATACCCCCCACCCCCCTCACCCCACTCCTCCCACATCAACAACTTCTTTCATCATTGTGGGATATTCATTGCATTTGGTGAATATAATTTGGAGCACTGCTTCACCATAAGGATAGTGGTTTACATTGTAGTTTACACTCTCTCCCAGTCCACCTAGTGAGCCATGGCAGGACATACATTGCACAGTGTCTTTCCTTGCAGTACCACCGAGGACAACTCCAAGTCCTGAAAATGCCCCCACATCATATCTCTTCTTCCCTCTCCCTAACCTCAGCAGGTACTGTGGCAACTTTCTCCACATCAATGCTACAAATTCTTCCATTACTAATCACAATAGTTGCATAGTTGAATATATCAGTAAGTTTACTCTAATCCATACTCTAATCCTCCAGCCTGTGGACCCTGGGATGTTTATGTCCACTCCACCTCTATATTGCAGGAGCTTAGGTTCCACATGGATGAAGGATGCAATTTTCCTGCTTGCAGGTGTAGGCACTCTTGACTCTGTGGTGTGGTGGTTGACCTTCTTCACCTCTCTGTTAGGTGGCGAGGGTAAGTCCAACAAACCAGACAGTATAAGTTGCAAGTCTGCTGAGGCTTAGGGCCTGACTATCACTTGGACAGTCCAGAGATTCAGGTCTCCTGAATATACACCAACCCCAGCGCTAACCACAGGTCCAGTAAAAGTGACAGAAGAAGCATGTGTAGAAAGGTCATATGTGAATCCAACTCCATCACACTCAGGAACACACACTCCAGAGTAGGGCCCACTGACATGGCACTGAACTCCAGAGCCATCTGCCATGACCATAGAACCTGTGGGTCTCTATAGCCCTCAGGAGAACCAGTACCTGAGGTTGTATCTACTTTGGCTGTCTCTGGGACCTTGCTGAGGTGTGTATAAGCACAACCTCTCTGATGAACTCCTGACTCTCTTTTAGAGACTCATAGCCATATAAACTCATTTGTTCTTTTCATTTCCTTTTATTCAAGATCATAAAGCAGTTTTTAATGCCTAATATTACATGTAGGCTGAGGTAGTCTGCTCTTCTGAGTTGACCCTTTTATTCAAAGTCTTTTTCTAGTTACATCACCAGCTGGTGCTTGGTAGTAATTCCTCAGCACTAGGGAGGTTCATCCCTGGGAGTTGTGTCCCATGATGGGGGGAAGGTAATGCATTTACATTCTGAGTTTGGCTTGAACTTCACATCCAAATCCCAAGCAGTGAAAGAAAAAAATAGATAAATCGGAACTCCTCAAAATTAAAACTTTTACACCTCAAAGGTGTGATGGAAGAAAATATTTGGTAATTATATATCTGATAGGAGCCTAACATACAGCATATATAAAGAAAACATATCTAAAAACAAAAGACAAACAACCCTTTTAAAAATGGGGAAAAGAGAAAGACAAAGTAGATACACCTCCAGGTATTGGTGCTCCTGAGAGGTATGGAGACACACAGATTCTACGGTCATGGCAGATGGCTCTGGAGTGGGCCTTACTATGGAAATTGTGCTCCTGAGTGTGATGGAATTGGACTCAGATGTGGCCTTTCTACACATGCCTCTTTTGTCACTTTTATTGAACTTGTAGTTTGTCACTGGGGTTGGTGTATCCTAAGAAGACTTGAAGCTATGGACTGGCCATGTGGCAGCTGGGCTCTAAGCCTCAGCAGATTTGAACTCCTATTCTCTGGTTTGCTGAACTTGCACAGGCCAGCTAACAGGAAAGTGAAAATGGCTAACCACCACACCAGGGAACTGAGATTGCCTACAACTTTAAGTAAGAGAATCATATCCACCAACCATGTTGGATATAAGTCCCCTCTCAATATAGAGGTGGAATGGACATCACCAACCCAGGGTCTACAGGATGGAGGAATAAGTTATGGAATAGTGTGAACTTATTGGTATTCTTCTGTAAAATTATTTTGAATAGTAAGGGAAGCAGCTGTAACATTGATCTGGAGAAAGTGGCTATGGTAGTTGCTGAGGGAAGGGAGAAGGAAGAGTTGAGATGTGGGACATTTTTGCTACTTGGAGTTGTCCTAAATGATATTGCAGGGACAGATGCTGGACATTATATATCCTGCCATAACCCACTGAATGTACTGGGGAGAGTGTAAACTACAATGTAAATTATAATCCATGCGGTCTGGCAACGCTCCAAAATGTAGTCACCAAATGCAAATAATATGCCACAATGATAAACAAGGTTTTTGAAGTGGGAGGAGTGGGAGGGTGGTGTGTCGGAAATGGAAGAACCTTTTACATTTTTTTAATACAACTTTATTTTGTGATCTATGTATCTTTAAGAAACATACAATTTAATAAGTAAAAAGAAAGAATACGGAACTAGCTCATGGAATAACATGGATGAACCTTGAGGTCCTTACGTTGAGTGAAGCAAGTCAGACATTGAAGGACAAATATTACATGACTTTTGATATAAATTAAGCAAATCAAGCAGACTCAGAGAGCTATTGTCTGTAAGAGATATTTAGAGGAAATATAAAGGGAGAAGTTTGTGAGCCAATGCCCATAGGGACCAAATCTATAATAAGGTGAAAGTGTGTCATTGGGTAGTGAAGGACTATGACAAAACATTGGTGATACTATTGGGTTAGGCATTGCTGGTTTGACAAGGGTGGGGTAGTGAGGGTACGTTGGACGGCTCATGGAACTGGAGGAGGGTTGCGCAATGGACCATGTGAACACTGGGAATTGTCAGGTATGTGGCTGAATGTAAAAAGTTGAGAACACTCCTATGGCAATATGACAAGGGAGGGTTACTGGTTTATGGTGTTGGATGGGGAGCATTCAGGACAGGGTGCACCTGGGGCAGGCTTCTAGGGAGAGTGTGCGTGATCATTTTGTCATAATGTTTTGTGTCGGTGTGTGGAAACCCACATAATGAGTGGGAAGCTATTGAACTCCCATCCTGGGGAGAACCTATATCTTCTCAAACAATGGGACAGGAGTCATTTGAGGGCATAGGTGATTCCTAAGAGGGGAGGACAAACCAGAATGTCAGGACTTCAGTGTTGCATCTAACTATGAATCTTATCCAAGTAGTGAAGCCAGATGATCAATATTGGCCCCAAGGGGAGGCAGAGGGAGCACACAGAGTATATGAAAGAGGGTTATTTATTGGGCAATGGAAGTGTTCTACATGATCTTACAATGATGGACACTGGTCATGTTAAATGTCATCAAAATTTATAAATGACCACACCATGGAGCCTAGAGTGTCTACAACTGAAAGCAGGAGGAGTGCATCCAGTCTCCATCTGGAATTTAAGCCCCCACTTGACATAGATGTGCAATGGACACAACCAATCCAATGTCCACAGAGAAAATGTGGAATGGGTGTGGGAAGGGTAGCCATGGTGGCTGCTGGGTTTGGGGAATGGAAGGAAGAGATGAGATGTGGAGGCGTTTTCGGGACGAGGAGATGTCCTGGGTGGTGCTTCATGGACAATTACGGGACATTGTAGATCCCCCCAGGGTCCACTGGATGGAACGTGGGAGAGTGTGGGCTATGATGTGGACCACTGACTAGGGGTGCAGTGATACTCAGAGATGTACTTACCAGGTGCAATGGATGAGTCACGATGATGGGAGAGAGTGTTGCTGTGGGGGGAGTGGGGGGTGGGGGTGGTGGGGTTGAATGGGACTTCATATTTTTTGAATGTAATTTTTAAAAATAAATAAATAATCTATTAAATAATTTATAAATTAATGTGCTGTAAAATGTAAACCATAATATAAACCATTGACCGTGGTTAGTAGCTATGATTTACTGCTTGTATAACAGTTGAAACAAATGTACCATCCACATGTAAAACGGTATTAACATGGGAAGGGGAAAAGGGGGGAGGATGTTGGGTATATCGGGTCCCCTATATGCTGTGTGTGACTTTTCTGTGACCTAAAACTTCTTTGAAAACAAAATTTTATACTTTTGTTTAATGGAATAAACAAAATGGAGTAAATGGAAGGAAATGTCAGTATACACACAGTACAATATATATTAAACTGATGAAAGAAAAAAGTTTTTAGGAAAATAATAGTTTTCATTATTTGGTAATACCCCAAATTTTAAATTTTATTTTAATTTTCAGTTTGTATTTTATTTTTAATATTTAACCTATCATTATTATTTGATTTTCCTAATAATTGTATTTGGCTATTTTATTGGCTTCATTTTTGAAGAAGCTTTGGATCACAGAAGAGTTACAATTGGAGAAGGGGAGAATCATTAGTGTGGAGTGTTAGTAATGAGGGATACATGGGAGGAATTTCTCCTGGAAATACATGTAAGGTATATAAATGTTTTCACATATTCATGTGGCATTGCCACAGTGGGTGGAGAGACACACAATAACTGAGAGAATATTGAATTCTAATCCTGGAGAGCTCTGCTACATTCTCTAATGGAACAGCAGCAATCCCCCAAGTACAGGGGCAATGACTAGTGAAGAAAAATGGCCCATTGATGGACCCTTGATATTGATGACTGTGCTTATGAGCCTTTGCTCTTGAAATTGAAACTTAGCCTTGTGTTTAGGGTGCCTAAAATTACCTTCTGAGATCCTTCTTGTTGCTCAAATGTAGCCTCTTTCTAAGACAAATTCAGCATACAAATGCGTTGTCTTCCCCCCAGAGTAGGACATGACTCCTAGGGATGAGCCTTCTGTACATTGAGGGATTACCATCACCAATCAAATAGCAGGGTAACTGGAAAAAGTTGTAAAAGAAAAGGGGGGGGGATGTAAAAACAAATGAGTTCAGAAGGCCGAGAGACTTCAAAGTGAATTGGGAGGTCATTTCAGAGGTAGCACTTATGCACATCTCAGCAGGATCTCATAGACTGCCAAAATAGATACTACCCCAAATAGTCTCCTGAGAGCTCTGGAGACACCTAGGTCCTATGGTCATGATAGATAGGTCAGGAATTTGGTGCCTTCCCAGTGGGCCTAACTTGGGGTTTGTGCTCCCCATTGTGACAGAGTTGGGACTCAGTTATGACTTCCCTACACATAGCTCATCTGTCCCTTCTATTTGAACTTGTACTTGGTGATGGTGTTAGTAGGTGTACACCCAAGAAACTTAAGTCTTTGGACTGCCCATGTGCCAGCTGTGCCCTGAGCCTCAGTGGAGTTGCAACACCTACTCTCCAGTTCATTGGACCCACCCAGGGCAATTAACAAAGAGGTGAGGATGGGCAACCACTATACCAAGGAAATAAGAAAGCCTACAACTGCCAGCAAGAGCATCCCATCCATGTATGGGATCAAACTCCCCTCTCAATTAGAGTTGGATTGGGCATCACCATCCCAGATTCCTTAAGAATGGGAAAGAACTATGGACTAGAGTGGACTTACTGGTATTCTTCTATAGCCTTATTGTCTATACTTATTGTTACTTATTGTAATTCTAGCAATGGAAGAAATTATAACATTGGTGTGGAGGCAGTGACCGCTGGAGGATCTGAGGGCAAGGAGAGGGAAAAACAGTTGTAACATGGGGGAATTTTGGGGACTTGGAGTTGTTCTGAATGGCTTTGCAATGACAGATATAGGCCATTATATGTCTTCCCATAATCTACAAAATTATGTGGGAGAGAGTGTCAACTACAATGTAAACTATAATCAATGCTCATTAGCAATATCCTGAAATGTGTTTATCAATTGCAATGAATGTATGTCCGTAATGAAAGATGTTGTTTATGTGGGAGAATGTGGGAGCTACGAGGAGCAGGGCATATGGAAATTCCTACACTTTTTATGTAACATTTATGTAATCTAAGTACCTATAAAATAATTTTAAAAAAATATTTTTTAAAAAAGGAACCAGTCTAATAGGATAAGACAAAACAGCAGAGATATTAGAATGATCACTGTTTGCCCAGGCCTTAGGCAGAGGGAGGTACATTGAATAGGTGAAGCTCAGAAATTTTCAGAACAGTGAAATTACTCTCTATTATACTGGGATTGCAGGCATATGACATTATGCATTTTTCAAAACCCATTGAACTTGACAACATCCAAGTTCAAAAATAATCTAACTATATTGTAAATGCATCAAATGCCCTATCTGAGGGGTATGGGAGGAAAAGATGCTGGATTAGTAATATTGGATATGAACAGTGTCTGTAATATGAAATCAATGGGCACTGTACACAGGTATGCTACTCTATTTGATATTGTGTCCCATCAGGGTATGGGTTAACAAATTTTACTTTTATACATGTACACTGGAATTAAGCAATGAAGTAAATGAATGGAATATGGAAAATATGCTTCCCAACATGGTGTGGAAGGATTCAGATAAGCAAGGGGAGGATGTTAGATTGTACTGTTAATGATTTAGAGACAGACACATCAGTGTGAATTCGTGTGGAGGTAAATATAGTTACACAGGGTTGCTTTTAGAAATATTTGCAGATATGTATATATACATAGGATTGTGTACACACATGTGTGTTTTTGTAATATCCATGGAGATGGCCCAGTAGCAAGGCACATATATCGTCCAGACTTTAGATATTAAAAGCATTTTTGCAAGAAGAATTTTCTTGGAGAAATAGCTGCCTGCAGGAATAGGTCAAGAAATATACAAAAAGAGTCTGGAGTATCTCTTAGTACCAAAAAGTTAGTATGTGTTAAAGTAAAACTGGTAATGTTGGGGATAATTTCAAATAGACACAGGACATAGCCAAAAGGGTTCCAAAGGTCAAAACTGGAATAAACAGAAAAACAAAATAAAGTAGTACTGTATCACAACACAAAGTAAGAAATAAATGTCATGAGGCAATCCTAATATAAATAATTGATTTTTAAAAGATACATATTTATTGTGAAGATGAATTCCATTATATATGGAGATATTTTTCTCTCAAGGCAGTGGCACAAACATCACACTCCTGAATGTGGGCTTCATGTATTAATTTCATTCCAAAAGCCATATATGGAAATGCAGAGAATTGATGAGTATTGGGGAAGCTAGGGAAGCTCCAAACACTGTTGATCAAGGTCAACATCAAGAGTGATAAGTCATGTTGATAGGATGCACCCTAGATATGATGCAATGAACATAACACATTATCCTGGTATCTTCCTCCAAAATCCCATTAACCCTGTCTAAACATGAGAAGAATATCAGGCAAATTCAGAGTGAGGGGCACTTTACAAAATACCCGACCTACACTCCTCAAAATTATACAAGTCATAAAATATGAGGAGAAAATCTGAGACGTTTTCACTGCCTGAATGGCTTAAGAATTTTTGAAAATAAATATAATTTGCTATTCTGGCTTGGAGGTGTTAAGATATTGGGAAAGTATGTGAGAAGTTCTTGAAAATCCTCTCTACTATCCTTGCACCTTTTCTGTAAATCTAACACAGTTTTAAAATATTAATTTTATTAATAAATAAATTATTAGTTAAGTGCAAAATTCTAGAAACTTTGAACTCCAAGGTTCAATCCATGACAATTACATTTACATACCTTGGATAAGAATATAGCATTGCTGCCTCACATTCTTCTTCCATTAAATCAGAATAGTGAAAAACAATTTTATGGAATAATTGAATTAAATGAAATAATGAATACAAAATGCCTGACATTGTGCTTAGGATAAAAATGAATATTTTTCTTTGTAGTCCAAGCCCACACAGATTCACTTCCCACTACAATTGTGCTATTTCCATCCCTCATCCTCTCTGTAGGGTTTTGGCAACAGCGATCGTCATGTTGACTGAGAGTAAGCTTTCATCATGGCAAGTAATTTCACGACCATCACCTTCTATAAACCTGCCCTCACTCTCAATAATTTAAAACATAAATATCCATGTTCTGCACAAAACACCAGGCTCTCTATACTATGGCTACTGCCAAACTGGTCAGGCTGCTTATCCCCTTTTCAAATCCTACCCCTTCATTGTTCATCAGATAGCAAGAACTAATTTTAAAACCTCACCACACCATATGGTTACCTTGATTGGATTGTTTCCCTCTTGTTTCTTCTTGGTGCGCTTCTGCACCTTTCTCCTCTTGAAGTTACCCCAATCTCTACTTTCATTGTCAGTGCAGTCATCTCCCTTGTGAAGCCTTCAATTGTCTCCACAGAATGAGGATAAACTTTTAGATCCACTTCACCAGGATGTCAGTGCCATCTCAGGGTATTTCATGTAGTCACTACTATTTTTGCTTGCACATAATCTCTATAAGATGTGGAATAATATTTTACTTATCTCTTTATTCACAAAATATTATTTAGTAACTTCCATGATGTGTTTGATGACTAAATGATTGTTGAATGACTAAAATAAAAAATGAATGAGGGATGTGCAGAAAGGTCACATCTGAGTAAAATTCCATCATACTCAGGAATACAAACTCCAAAGTAGGGCCCACTGTCATGGCACTGAACTCCAGAGCCAGCTGCCATGACCATAGAACCCGTGGGTCTCTGCAGCCTTCAGGAGAACTAGTACCTGGCCTTCTATCTACTTTGGCTGTCTCTGGGACCCTGCTGAGGCATGCATAAGCACGACCCTTCTGATGACCCCCTGACTCTTTTTTGGAAACTCATAGCCATATAAACTCATTTCTCCTTTCCATTTCCCCCTTTTATTCAAGGTCAAAAAACAGTTTTTAACAACTGTTATTACGTTATTACGTGAAGGTTGAGATATTCTGCTGGTCTGACTTGACCCTTTTATTCAAAGTCTTCTTCTAGTTACATCATCAGCTGGTGCTTGGTAGTAATCCCTCAGCACCAGAGAAGCTCATCCCTGGGAGTCATGTCCCATGCTGGGGGAAAATAATGCATTTTCATGCTGAGTTTGGCTTAGAGAGTGGCCACATTTGACCAACATGGAGGATCTCAGGAGGTAACTCAGGCAAACTGCACCTCTAGGCCTAGTTCATATTTTAGGCACACAGGCTCATAAGCATAGTCATCAGTATAAAGGGCTCATTGTTGGACCATCCTTATTAGTCTTTGTCATTGCATTTGGGGATTGATGCTGTTCCATTGGGGAATGTGATAGAGCGCCCTAGTTTAGGAACTCAACATTCCCTTATTTGAAGTTTTTAATTGTAACCACTATGAATATATCCAAACATTTTTATGTACCCTATATACATGCCTGGAGAACTCCCTCCCAACCATGTGGCTCCCATCAATAACATCCCACAGAGTGTTCCTGCCCTGCCAGAGTTGAACCTCTCTGTTCACACTGAGACTATTTTAATATTTACTCTTTGAAATCTAAATGTGATTTTGAAAATAATTGATTCTTCCTTCCAATGTACAATATATAGTCAAAATAACCTGCTGGATGTTGATTAAATTTAGAATATTAAAATTTTGTTCAACACACACAAAAAAATTCTTAAAAAATGAAGCCTAACATATTGTCAATTTCCACAAATAATAAAGTGGAAGATAGTGATGGATTTAAAGGTTACATATAGAATACATAGTAATTTAGAAAAACTAAATAAAGTAAAAATAAATTGGGGTATCAAAAAATGAAAATGCTTCATTTTTAATGTTTTGTCTTTCATTAATGCAATAGGTTTTGCCCCGTATGTACAGTGGCAAGGCAATTTCATTTCTTCCTCAGTGTCTACATCCTTTCTTTTTTTCTAATTATTTGTTTTGTCTTCACAAAATGTTTAGATCACAGTAATTCACATATATAATATAGGGTATTCCCACATATCCAATATCAAACATTTTGTCCCTTCCCTAGCAATGATATTTTTACATGTTCATATTGTGTTTGCTGCACTTCATGTACAGATATTGAAACATAGATTGCAACCAAGGTTCCATTTTGGCTTACATTATGATCTATATTTTAGACTATACAATTTTCTAAATTTTTAGTTATCTTATGTTTTACATTATAGTTTACATTTTAACCTATATACTTTTATACAATTTTGGTGTAATTTAACATGTCCTATATCCATCATTGCATGATCTTGTGGAACACTTCCATTACCCTACAGTTACCCTGATTCCATCTATTCAATACCCCTCTCCCCCTCCCCATAGCACCCACAGTGACAATCAGTCTTCATTACTTGAAGGACCATATTCAGAGATACTTGCAACAGTGTTGATGGCTTGACATACTCGACTGTCCTAACCCATTGAGAGCCACCAGTATTCTTGAGAGACACATTTCCCTGTTTGAGAACATCAGTCCTCAGGATGTGGGTATAACTTCACACTAATTGTATGGATCGCCACCAAGTGATATAACCCACTATGATAAAATGAGCATTCACACACTACCTGGAAGCCTGACCTGTGTAAGATGTCCCACCTTAAGCATCTTAAACAGGTAAACTTCCTTATTATATTTTCTAAAAAGTTTTCTCAACATTACAGTTTCAACCACATACCTGACAATCTACTATGTCCAAATATTTCCCCACCGTCCCCCCAATTTCTAGGGCCATCTGACCCTTCCTCCCATCCCTACCCCCCTCAAGCCATCAAAGCTCCACCCAAGGCATCCGTATGCCCCCATTTTATCCCTTCCCTCTACAAATACTTCCATACAGCTTATCATAGATTTCACCCATGTAGGTGTTAGCTCTCTTCCAAACTTTCTTTAAGCCTATCAACCAGTCTGTAGCTCTCTGAGACAACTTATCATGTAATATTTGTGCTTCAATGCCTGGGTTGCTTCACTCAACATAAGGTTTTCAAGATTCATCCATGTTATCACATGTGTTTGTACTGTATTCCATCTTATAGCTGAGTAGTAGTCCATTGTATGTATATGCCACATTTTATTTATCCATTCATCTATTGATGGGCATTTGCATTGATTCCAACTTTTGGCAATAGTAAATAATGCTGCTATGAACATTGGTGTGCATATATCAGTTTGTATCCTTGTTTTCAGTTCTACTGGGTAAATACCCACCAGTGGACTTGCTGGGCCATATGGCAAATCCATAGCTAGTTTTTTTGACAAACCACCAAACTGTTCTCCAGAATGGCTGTATCCTTCTGCATTTCCACCAGCATGAGTGAGTGTTCCCATTCCTCCACATCCTCTCCAGTACTTGTAGTCTTCTGTGTTTTTGTTGGCTGCTAGTCTCGTGGGAGTAAGATGGTATCTCATTGTAGTTTTGATTTGCATTTCCCTAATACCTAGTGATTTTGAGCATTTTTCATGTGCTTTTTAGTCATTTGCATTTCTTATTTGGAGAAGTTTCTATTTATTTTTTTATTTTTATTTTTTATTTATTTATTTATTTTTATTGACTTTGTTATAATATTGCATTAAAATATATATATATATATATATATATATATATATATATATATATATATATATATATATATGAGGTCCCATTCAACCCCACTACCCCCACCCCACCTCTGACCCCCAGCAACACTCATTCCCATCATCATGACACATCCATTGCATTTGGTAAGTACATCTTTGGCACCTCTGCACCTCATGGTCAATGGTCAACATCATGGCCCATACTCTCCCCCATTCCATCCAGTGGGCCCTGTGAGGATTTACAAAGTCCGGTGATTGCCCCTGAAGCACCATCCAGGGCAGATTCAAGTCCCAAAGACGCCTCCACCTCTCATCTCTTCCTGCCTTTCCCCATACCCATCAGCCACCATGTCCACTTTTCCCAATCCAATGCCACCTTTTCTATGTGGACATTGTATTGGTTGTGTCCATTGCACCTCTATGTCAAGAGGAGGCTCAGATTCCACATGGATGCTGGATGCAATCCTCCCACTTTCAGTTGTAATCACTCTAGGCTCCATGGTGTGGTGGTTGTCCTTCTTCAACTCCATCTTAGCTGAGTGTGGTGAGTCCAATGAATCAGATTGTAGGTTCTGGAGTCTGTTGAGGCTCAGGACCTGGCTATCACATTGTCAGTCCAGAGATTCAAATCCCCTAAATATCTCTTAAACCCCAACACTAACTCCACCTCCAGCACGTTAGCATGAAAGTCTTATGAAGAGCGATCCCATCTGAGTCCAGATTCATCACACATAAACACCATTTCCAAAGAGGGGCCATCTGACCTGGTAGTTAAGCCCATCGGCCTTGACCATAACTCCCATGGGTCTCTTTAGCCCTCAAAGGAACCAATACCTGGGGGTTGTATCTGCTTTATCTGTCTCTCAGACTCTGCTCAGTTGTGCATAAGGGCAATCCTTCTGCCAGCCTCCAGACTCTTTTTTAGAGACTCGTAGCCATATAAACTCATTTCTCCTTTCCATTTCCCCCTTACATTAGTCAAACAGCATTTTAAAGTCATGTTATTTTATGTAGACAGGGATATTCTGCTGATCCGCATTGAACTTTCCGTATAACATCATTTTCCAGTTGCATCAACAGTTGGCAGTTGATAGTGGTCCCTCGGTGCTAGGGAGGCTCATCCGCGGGTGTCATGTCCCACGCTGGGGGGAAGGCATTGCATTTACATGCTGAGTTTGACTTCAAGACTGGCCACATTTGAGTAACATGAAGGCTGACAGGAGGAAATTCCCAGGCACAATGCTGCTCTAGGCCTTGTTCTTATTTTAGGCTTATCAGCTCACAAGCATAGTCATTAGCATCAGGGGCTCACTGTTGAGCCCTCACTCCCTCCCGGTCCCCACCGCTGCACCTGGGAGACTGTCGCTGCTCCCCTAGGGACCACAACAGAGCACCACTGGCCAGGAACCCAGGACCCCCGCTGCTGTGGTTTTTAATTGTTGCCACTATGAGTATATCCAAACATTACCATGCACCCTGGACATATGTTCTGTACAGCTCCCTGTCAGCCATATATCACCTGTCAATGGTATCCTATACCAGTATCCCTCCATTGCCATTATTGAACCACTCTGTGATCCAGAACTCCCTGAAATTTGAAGCCCAATATAATGTCAGGGTCCCTTACTAGGAAATGGCATATAGCGATAGGTTTAAAGGTTAGATAAAGAATACGTGATGCACCATGGAGCCTAGAGTGATTACAACTGAAAATGGGAGGATTGCATCCAGCATCCAGGTGGAATCTGAGCCTCCTCTTGACATAGAGGTGCAATGGACACAACCAATCCAATGTCCACATAGAAGAGTTGGCATTGGATTGGGAAAAGTGGACATAATGGACAAAGGGTATGGGGAAAGGCAGGAAGAGATGAGAGGTGGAGGCGTCTTCGGGACATGGAGCTGCCCTGGATGGTGCTTCAGAGGTAATCACCGGACATTGTAAATCCTCACAGGGCCCACTTGATGGAATAGAGGAGAGTATGGGCCATGATGTGAACCAATGTATATGAGGTGCAGAGGTGCCCAAAGATGTACTTACCAAATCCAATGGATGTGTCATGATGATGGGAACGAGTGTTGTTGGGGGGGGGGAGAGGGGGGGTGGGGGGGGTGGGGTTGAATGGGACCTCACATATATATTTTTAATGTAATATCATTACAAAGTCAATAAAAAATAAAAAAATTAAAAAAAAATACGTGATGACTTGGAAAAAATTCTACATCCTATCTTTTTCTTTTTTTTTATTTTCCCCCTAATTATTGAGCTTCTCTTCACAGGAGCCCTAGACCACAGCAATGCATATATATAATATACAGCACTCCCATACATCCACCACAAAACCTTTTCCCTTCCACAGCAATACCCTTACACCCTATTCACATCATATTTACTTAACGTGATGTACAGAGTCTGAGACAATAGCTTTCTAACAAGGTGACATCTGTGCTTACATTGTGGTGCATACTTTAGGAAACACAGTTTTTTACATTCTTAGTTATCCTATGTTTTACATTATGGTTTACATTATCAGTCTGTCATCTCCTATATGTTATGGTGTAATATTACATGTTTTATATCCATCCTTGTGTACTCTCACGAAACTCCTGTCTTAACCCCCATTTACCTTGGTTTGCGGGTTTGAGGGTGGCTGGGGAGGGGCGAATGGGTAACAATGCCCAAAAGTGGGGGGAGGGAGGAGTAGCATACAACACAGGAGAGGGTCAGGTGTTGGTGGAGAGTAAAATGTGGAGAAAATCATATCAAAATATAATAAAGAGGGTTACCTGTTTAGAACGCTCGGAGGGGAGGGTCTGATGCAGGACGGACTCCTGGGGAATGTCTACATGCTCATACTGCCAGAGTGGGTGACACCATGGGGTAGAAACCCAAGTAGTGAGAGTGGGGGTGGACCCACATCCTGGGGAGGACTAATGCCATCAAATAGAGGGTACTGTATCCCCTCGAGAGAAAGGGTGGCTCCCAGGGCATTGGGGAAGTTGAGCAAGTTAGGCCCTGAACACTATTCCATCTATCTTTGGAAGTGGCTCCTCGGGAAACGGAGGTTGGCTGTCACTGTAGGCACCAAGGTGGAAGGGAAAATGGACTTTAAATGTGTGGAACCGAGAAGTTTCTATTTAAGTCTTGCCACTTTTTAAAATGGGTGGGTTGTCTTTTTATTTTTGAGATATAGGAATTCTTTATATTTGAAGGATATTGGTCTCCTATCAGATATATGGTTACCAAATATTTTTCCCCATGGGGTAGCCTCTCTTTTCATTTTCTTGACAAAGTCCTTTGAGGTGCAAAAGGCTTTAATTTTGAAGAAGTCTCATGTATCTATTTGTTCTTCTACTCGTGCTTCTGGTGTGAAGTACATGAAGCCATTTCCTATTACAAGGTCCTGTAGGTGTTTCCCTACATTGCGTTCTAAGGTCCTTATGGTCTTATGGTCTTGGCTCTTATATTCAGGTCTTTGATCCATCTTGAGTTGATTTTTTTATAAGGTGTGAGTTGGTAATCCTCTTTCAGTGGGTTTGGTGGTCTTGTGAATATCATATGACTGTATCTATGAGGAGCTATATCAGAATTTTCAAATTGGTTCCATTGGTCAGTGTGTCTCTCCTTGTGCCAGTACTATGCTGTTTTCACTACTGTACTATGTTTTGAAGTCAGGTAGTGTAATTACTCCAATTTTGTTTTTTCTTTTTCAATATGTCTTTGGTTATTCGGGGCCTCTTTCCTTTCCAAATAAATTTCTTAGTGAGTTTTTCTAGTTCACTAAAGAATGTTGTGTTGATTTTCATTGGGATTACATTGAATGTGTCGATCAGTTTTGGTAGGATAGACATCTTAATAATATTATCTTTCTTATCCATGAACAGGGAGTGTTCTTCCATTTATTTAAGTCTTCTTTGATTTCCTTGAACAGTGTTGTGTAGTTTTCTGTGTATAAATTTTGTACATCTTTAGTTAAATTTATTTCTAGGTATTTGATTTTTTAATTTACTATTGCAAATGGTATTTTTTTCTTGATTTCCTCCTCAGGTTTTTCATTAGTGTTGTACAGACATGCTACTGATTTTTGCACATTGATCTCATAACCTGTGACATTACTGAACTCATTTATAAATTCTAGAAGCTTTGTTGTAGATTTCTCAGGGTTTTCTATGTATAGGGTCATATCATCTGCAAATAGTGGAATTTTGACTTCTTCTTTTCAAATTTGAATGCCTTTTATGTCTGGTTCTTGCCTCAATGCTCAGGCAAGTACTTCTAACACAATATTAAATAGAAGGGGTAATAATGGGCATCGTTGTCTTGTTCTTGATCTTAGAGGGAAAGATTTTCAGATTTTAAAATTGTAAATGATGTTAACTGGGGGTTTTCCATATATATCTTTTATCATGTTCAGAAATTTTCCATCTACTCCAATCTTTTGCAGAGTTTTATTAAGAAATAGTGCTGTATTTTGTCAAATGCTTTTTCTGCATCTGCAGATATTATCTTGTGATTTTTTTCCTTCAATCTGTTTATGTGGTGTTTACATTAGTGTATTTTCTTATGTTGAACCATCCTTGCATACGAGGAATGAATTCCTCCTGGTCATGGTGTATAATTCGTTTAATGTGCTGCTGAATATGATTAGTAAGTATTTTGTTGAGGATTTCCACATCTATGTTCATTAGAGTGATTGGTCTGTAATTTTCCTTTCCTGTGGCGTCTTTGTTCAGCTTTGATATTAGGGCAATATTGGCATCATAGTATAAGTTAAGCAATGTTCTTCTGTTTCAATTTTTTGGAAGAGTTTCAGCAAGATTGGCATTAGTTCTTTATGGAAAGTTTGGTAGAATTCACCTCTGAAGCCATCTGGCCCAGAACTCTTATTAGTTGGGAGGCTTTTAATGACTGATTTTATATCTTTACTTGTGGTTGATTTATTGAGATTGTCAGTTTCCTCTTTCATTAATATAGGTTGCTTATGTGTTTCCAGGAATTTGTCCATTTTCTCTGAATTTTCATTTTTGTTGGAATATAGTTTTTCAAAGTATCTTCTTATGATAGTCTTTTTTTCTGTGGGGTCAGTGGTGATATCCCCTTTCTCATTTCTTATTTTCTGTATTTGCATCTTTTTTTTTCTTGTTAGTCTAGCTAAGGGTTTGTCAATTTTATAGATCTTGTCAAAGAACTGGCTCTTGGTTTTGTTTATTTTTTCAAGTGCTTTCTTATTTTTTCATTTAGTTCTGCTCTGATTTTTGTTATTTCTTTCCTTTTCCTTTGCGTTTAGTTTGTCATTGTTTTTTTTTTTACTAAATCCTCCAACTGTGAAGTTAGTTTTTCAATTTTATCTCTTCTTTTATCACGTGTGAATTTATGGCTATAAATTGCTCTCTCAGTACCACTTTTGCTGCATTTCATAAGTTTTGATATGTGCATTATCATTTTCATTTGTTTCAAGGTAGTTATTGATTTCTTTTGAAAGTTCCTCCTTGACCCACTGTTTTTCTAAGAGTGTGTTATTTAACTTTCATATCTTGTTGCCAAATCCAGGTCTCTGACCTTTGCAGATTTCCAGCTTCATTCCACTGTAGTCAGAGAAATTATTTTGTATGATTTCAAACTTTCTGAATTCACTGAGACTTTCCCAGCAACCTATCCTGTTGTCTATCCTGGAGAATGATCCATGTGCACTTGAGAAGAATGTTTATCCTGCTTTTTTGGATGTAATGTTCTGTATATATCTATTAGGTCCAGTTCCTGTAATATATTGTTCAAAGTCTTTTTTTCTTTATTGATTTTCTTTTGAGATGTTCTGTCCAAAGGTGATAGTGGTGTATTAAAGTCCCCCACTATAACTGTAGAGGCATCAATTCCTTCCCTTAGATTCTCCAGTGTTTGTCTTACATATTTGTAGGCACCCTTGTTAGGAGTGTAATGTTTTTGTTTTTTTTTGTTTTTGTTGTTAAAGATGTATTTATTTATTTCTCTCCCCTCCCCCACACACTAGTTGTCTGTTCTCTGTCTTTTTGCTGCATCTTCTTTGTCTGCTTCTGTTTTCATTGGCATTGGAATCTGTGTTTCTTTTTGTTGCATCATCTTGCTGTGTCACCTCTCTGTGTGTGCAGTGCCATTCCTGAGTAGGCTGCACTTTCTTTCACACTGAGCAGCTCTCCTTACAGGGTGCACTCCTTACGCTTGGGGCTCCCCTATACGGGGACACCCCTGCATGGCACAACAATCCGTGTGCGCATCAGCACTGTGCATGGGCCAACTCCACATGGGTCAAGGAGGCCCCAAGCAGGTCCAGGGTTTGAACCGTGGACCTCCCATGTGGTAGACAGATGCCCTAATCACTGAGTCAAGTCTGCTTCCCAGGAGCATAAATGTTTATACCTGTTCTTTCCTTTTTGAATGATTATCCCTTTCACTAATATGTAGTGTCCATATTTGTCTCTCACAATTATTTTGCATTTAAAGTCTATTTTGTCTGATATTAACATAGTTACTCCTGCCCATTTTTGGTTATTATTTGCCTGTGAGATATTTTCCAGCTATTCATTTTCAACCTCCTTGAATCCCTAGGTCTAAGATGTTTTTCATGTAGACAACATATATGTGGATCATACTTTCTTATCCAATCTTCCAGTCTGAGTCCCTTGACAGGTGAGTTTAATCCATTGACATTCTGTGTTATCACTTTCAAGGAATTATTTATATTAGCCATATTTTCTTTGGATTTGTGTTTGTTATATTTTGTTTGGTTTTTTACTTTTTTTTTGTCTTTTTATTGTTCTTACACTCTCCTCCAACTCTGTCCCTCCTGTTTTTTATCTTTCCCCCTATAGAACTTCCTTTAGTATTTCTTGAAGGGCAGTATTCTTGTTGGTATAATCTATTAATTTCTGTTTGTCTGTGAATATTTGAACTCTCTATCATATTGAATGTCAGTTTAGGTGGACAGAGTATTCTTTTTTGGAAATTATTTCTTTTAGTACTTTGACTATATCATCCCACTGCCTTCTTGCCTCCTTGGTTTGAGATGAGAAATCAGCACTTAGTTTTATGAAGCCTCCTTTGTATGTGATGTTTCTCTTTTCGCCTGCTGCTTTTAGTATTTTCTCTTTGTCTTGAGCATTGGATAATTTGACAAGTATATGTCTTTGGGTAGGCCTGTTGGGATTTATGCTATTTAGGGTGCATTGTGCTTCCTGGATGTGGACATTCATCTCCCTCAATAGGTTTGGGAGGTTTTCACCCATTATTTCCTCCAACACCCCTTCTGTTCCCTTTCCCTTCTCTTCTTATTCTGGGATGCCTATAATGCATATGTTTTCACATTTTGCTTTGTCATTCAGGTCCCAAAGTCCCTGTTGAATTTTTTCTCTCTTTTTATCTATCAATTCTACTGTCTGTTTGATTTAGGATGTACTATCTTTCATAGTGGAAGACAATACATCACTAGTTCTTTCCTCTCCCTCTTCAAATCTGCTGTTTTTGCTGAGAGTGTATTTTTGATTTCTTGTATTGTGCTGTTACTCCCCATCATACCCATTGTCTTTTTTTTTGCATGATTGCAATTTCTTCTGTATGCTCTCTAAGTGTTTTCTTCGTAGTCTTATCTCTTCCTTCACCTCATTAAATTGGCCCCCATTAAATGTTTTGAGAGCTTTAATTACTTGTTTGATGTTCTGCTCTTCTTCCTACTTTTTAGTTTGTTCATTAGATTGGGTCATGTTTTCCTGATTATTGGTTTGGTTTGTAGTTTTTTGTTGCTGTCTGGTCATCATTTTATCTTGGTGGGTTGATTAGCTTCTTTGTCTAGTGTCAAGGTTTAATTAGTTGCTGCTTTTCATGTGTGTTAAGTCTTCTCTTTGCCATTTTGTTCTTCTTATTCTATTTCTGTCCTGTTGGCTAAGTTCACTTGAAGGAAAATATTAGGGTAAGTGAAAGCAAAAAGAGTAAGAAAAGAAAAAAGTATAATAGTAGTATTGTTAGTAAATATTAGCAGAAGAACCATGTGAGATCTAGAAGAATGGGTATTAGACTCATGTAAGCTGTGTAGAGTTATAACAGTAAGAAAAATGGAGTATCTATAATGAGACAGTAACCTGAATATGGTGAGGAATATAGTATTAATTAAAAGACCAGTGTGACCATGGAGCCTAGAGTGATTACAACTGAAAATGGGAGGATTGCATCCAGCATCCAGGTGGAATCTGAGCCTCCTCTTGACATAAAGGTGCAATGGACACAACCAATCCAGTGTCCACATAGAAGAGGTGGCATTGGATTGGGAAAAGTGGACATAATGGACAAAGGGTATGGGGAAAGGCAGGAAGAGATGAGAGGTGGAGGCGTCTTCGGGACATGGAGCTGCCCTGGATGGTGCTTCAGAGGTAATCACCGGACATTGTAAATCCTCACAGGGCCTACATGATGGAATAGAGGAGAGTATGGGCCATGATGTGAACCAATGTATATGAGGTGCAGAGGTGCCCAAAGATGTACTTACCAAATCCAATGGATGTGTCATGATGATGGGAACGAGTGTTGTTGGGGGGGGGGGGAGAGGGGGGGTGGGGGGTGGGGTTGAATGGGACCTCACATATATATTTTTAATGTAATATTATTACAAAGTCAATAAAAAATAAAAAAATTAAAAAAAAAAAAAAAAAAAGACCAGTGTGGTCAGGAAAGTGGGAAGAGAAAGGAAAGGACAATAATATAGAGAGTGAATAAAAGAGAGAAAACAGTACAAAGGTATTAGAAATAAAAATTGGGGGCTAAATTAAGTGCAGTGGAATGAAAGAGAAACACTAAATGATGGAGGATAGAAAGATGTAGAGGAAAGGGGTTTGTAATGGTAGCCAAAATCAGTACACACAGAAAAGAGGAAATAGAGGATGAGGAAACACAGCAAATGTGAATCACTCCCTGCCACACCTAATATAAAAAATATAAAAAAGAAGAGAAAGGGAAAAAAGGGGGAAAAGTGGGGGTGGAAATTCAAGCAAGAAAAGGGGGATGAAGAAGAAGAAGAGGAGTAGGACTAGAAGGAGGAGGGGGAGGAGGAAAGGGCTGTGGGGTTATAAAGAGGAAGGAAAAACAAAAAAATAACCCAAGTAAAAAAGACCAACATTTCAAGCAAGGAATCCTCTTTCCATTTAAATAAAATGCTTAGGAGTCTGACCTTCCCCCTTTCTCCCTTTTTCCCTTCTCTCTCTCCCAGGGCAGCAGGAAAGCTGTGTGAGGTGTCCAGTAGGAGAATCAAGTGGGTCCTTGGTGAACCAAATCACCAGAGAAAACAATGTCTCTTAATTTCCAAAGAGAGCGTGCCCACACATCACCAGGAACACCAAATATGCTAATGGAAGTTTTCAAAACACATCTTTTTTTTTTATTTTTTTTATTGACTTTGTAATAATATTACATTAAAAATATATATGTGAGGTCCCATTCAACCCCACCCCCCCACCCACCTCTCCCCCCCCCCCCCCCCCCCCAGCAACACTCGTTCCCATCATCATGACACATCCATTGGATTTGGTAAGTTCATCTTTGGGCACCTCTGCTCCTCATAGTCAATGGTCCACATCATGACCCATACTCTCCTCCATTCCATCCAGTGGGCCCTGTGAGGATTTACAATGTCCGGTGATTTCCTCTGAAGCACCATCCAGGGCAGCTCCTTGTCCCAAAGATGCCTCCACCTCTCATCTCTTCCTGCCTTTCCCCATACACATCAGCCACCATGTCCACTTTTCCCAATCCAATGCCACCACTTCTATGTGGAAATTGGATTGTTTGTGTCCATTGCACCTCTATGTCAAGAGGAGGCTCAGATTCCACATGGATGCTGGATGCAATCCTCCCACTTTCAGTTGTAATCACTCTAGGCTCCATGGTGTGGTGGTTGTCCTTCTTCAACTCCATCTTATCTGAGTGTGGTGAGTCCAATGAATCAGATTGTAGGTGCTGGAGTCTGTTGAGGCTCAGGACCTGGCTATCACATTGTCAGTCCAGAGATTCAAATCCCCTAAATATATCTTAAACCCCAACACTAACTGCAACTCCAGCACATTAGCATGAAAGTCTTATGAAGAGAGCTCCCATCTGAGTCCAGATTCATCACACATAAACACCAGTTCCAAAGAGGGGCCATCTGACCTGGTAGTTAACCCCATCAGCCATGACCATAACTCCCATGGGTCTCTTTAGCCCTCAAAGGAACTAATATCTGGGGGTTGTATCTGCTTTATCTGTCTCTCTGACTCTGCTCAGTTGTGCATGAGGGCAATCCTTCTGCCAGCCTCCAGACTCTTTTTTAGAAACTCGTAGCCATATAAACTCATTTCTCCTTTCCATTTCCCCCTTACTTTAGGTCAAACAGCATTTTAAAGTCATGGTATTTTATGTAGACAGGGATATTCTGCTGATCCACATTGAACCTTCCATATAAGGTCATTTTCCAGTTGCATCATCAGTTGGTAGTTGATAGTGTTCCCTCGGTGCCAGGGAGGCTCATCTCCGGGTGTCATGTCCCACGCTGGGGGGAAGGCATTGCATTTATATGCTGAGTTTGGCTTTGAGACTGGCCACATTTGAGTAACATGAAGGCTGACAGGAGGAAATTCCCAGGCACAATGTTGCTCTAGGCCTTGTTCTTATTTTAGGCTTATCAGCTCACAAGCATAGTCATTAGTATCAGGGGCTCACTGTTGAACCCTCACTCTCTCCCGGTCCCCTCAAAACACATCTTACAGTCCATCTCCCTTAGTTGTACTACAGGAGGGCTAGTTGAACTTTTTTTAAAGATTTATTTATTTATTTCTCTCCCCTTCCCTCCCCCCCCCCCTAGTTTTCTGTGTCTATTTGCTGTGTCTTCTTTGTTCGCTTCTGTTGTTGTCAGGGGCACGGGAATCTGTGTTTCTTTTTTTTGCATCATCTTGTCGTGTCAGCTCTCCGTGTGTGCGGCATCAATCCTGGGCCGACTGCACTTTCTTTCATGCTGGGTGGCTCTCCTTACAGGGCACACTCCTTGCACATGGGGCTCCCCTATGTGGGGGACCCTCCTGCTTAGCAGGGTACTCTATGCGTGCATCAGCACTGCGCATGGGCCAGCTCCACACAGGTCAATGAGGCCCGGGGGTTTGAACCGCAGACCTCCTATGTGGTAGGCAGACATTATAACAACTGGTCCAAGTCTGCTGCCTAGTTGATTTTCTGACTTCACCTTCTCCCAGACCAAGTTTCCGATCCCAGCACTTTTAGGTAAATTGGGCTTTCTTGGCAGATTTGCCTTTCCTTTCTTCCCCAGTTTTCCCCAAGCCAGCTGGAATGCTCCTCAGCTCAAAAAAAAAAAAAAAGAGGGGGGTGTCAGGACCTGAAAATTGAACCCCCATCTCACTTGGCCCCTCTGCACCTCTCACCAAAACCCTCCAACTCACAGAGTCACTCCAAAACTGAACGGCTAGTGTATTCCCTTATGGCAGGGAGCACTGGATTTGGCAGAGCGCTGGATTTGGCAGTGGGAAGTCTGGGATATTGTCCGCTTGGGGCCTGTGGGTCTGTGGAAAGTGGGCTGCGGTGGCTTAGGGGTCATGGACCTGGGGACCATTCTTCTGGGGAACACAGGACTTGGGAATGTTGCCACACTACTAACAGTTCAGGGAATGCCCTAGGGGGAAGAGTCCCACCTCTCCACAACTTCTGACCTCAGTGTTAGAAACCCACAATTCTACCCTTAGCAAGCACGACTTCTGTTCCAGTCTCTCCAAATCAATGTCCAAACACTTCCTGCCTTGCAAGTCCCCGAAGCAGCCCACTGCAGCAAGATTCCAACTGTACTCAGCCGGCCTTTTGCAGGAACAATTATGAAGTGCATTCACTCAGGTGCCATCTTGCCCCACCCATCAGCTATCATCTTTTAATATCTCCATTTGTTCATCCCAGCTTGTCCTTAAAGGGAAAGTACGTCTGCCTCATTATCTAAAAAAAATGAAGAAATGCACTTGCTAGCTGTTCTTTAATCCTCCCCTGGTTAGCCATGTATATCACTTTGGCTGCTTATATCCTCCCGACAGTGAACTCAGACACGTGGTCTTGCTGGATTTGGGCAGTATCAGCTCTCAAACCTAATGCCAGGTTGCCTAAGTTTGTTTTTGCCTTGCTTTTTTCCTCTGGGTGGGTAACAAAAGGAAGCATTTCTACCAACTACAAGGCACAAGGTAGAAAGTACAGTTAAGAGAATGCAGCACATATGCAGAGTATGTTGGAAAACCCAGTAACCCCCAAGCTCACTGACTCCAGGAACTCAGACTGGGTGAAAGCAGCTTCAACTGAGTCTCTACAGACCCTTCACACACCTTCCATCCTGTGCAAGACACCTGGTCATTCTGAGAAAGGTGTGAACATAAGTCAGCCTGGTTGTTGTCCACAGCCACCCTGCTAAGGCCAGCAAGGCAATCCTTAGTATTGTCTTAAAGTTCTTAAGAACTCCAGGGGTGCCATGCTAAAAGAACTTGTCTCACAGATGCTGGAAAATCTGGTGTGCTTGTGCTCCAAGTCACTTTACAGGATGGGGAGGACAGAAAACCTCCCAGTATGGGCTCAGGGCTCCTGCTCACACACCACCACTGGCCAGAACAAGCCCACCACACCTGAGCTTCCTCCCACTGTGGCCTTCAAGCTTGTCCACTTCTGGCATGGTCACAGGGTGCCCTGGTCCACTGTGCCTGTCCACTTCTGGCATGGTCACAGGGTGCCCTGGTCCACTGTGGCCTTCACTTCTGTGGAAAGCATCACCTCCAGTATGGCTCCTACACTCCTAGGTTAACAAGAAGCCCAAACCATGGCCAGTGATAAAGTTTTCAGTGTTTGGTACTGTGAAAACTGGATAGCTCTTTGGGTTAAAAATAAACTTGTATTTTCCCACTTCATTGCAGACAAAAGAAAATTCTGGATGGATTTTAAAAGGTAAGTGAAAAAACAGTTCTAAGGGCCTTTTAATCATCAAAGTAATGGGGAGAAATCAAAAAGAAAATATCAAACACTTTGACTATATGCCTTAGTCAACAAAAGGGGTACTGATGCAAAGTACAAGAAATCTGTTGGCATTGACAAAGGGGGTTTATTTTGGGTAGAAGCTTACAGTCACAAGGCCATAAAGTGTAAGTTATTTCCCTCACCAAAGTCTGTTGCCACATGTTGGAGCAAGATGGCTGCTGGTCTCTGTGAGGATTCAGCCTTCTTCTTCAGACTCCATGGTCCCAGCTTCTTCTGGTCTCATCTGTAGTTTGCCATAAGGCTTGTCTCTCTGTCTGGGGCTTGTTTCTTTATGGGCTTGGCTGCTCTGGTGTTGCCACAAGGTCAACAGTAGACCATCAGGTTCTCTCTCTTTCCAGTCCTCTGCCATGTCTATAGAGCCATCTCTGTTCCTCTGTGTTCTTCTCCTGTGTGTTTACTTCCCTGGGATCCAGCATCAAAACTCCAACTACTTCCTTTGCCATGTATTTTTCTTAGTGAGTCCCTGCCCACCAAGGGGGTGAAGACTCAATGTCCTACTGACATGGGCCATTTCAACCCCTGATCATAATTTAACAAAGTAAAAGTGAAACCTCTGAAGTTAATACAATCTATTATGCCCATAGGAAGAGACCAGTTTACAAACATAATCCAATATCTATGTTTGGAACTCATAAACAGTATCAAATGACTATACTATATAAAAATTAAAGATATTTGAATTAAATCAAATAAAATCCAACATTTTAAGAAATGTAATACACAGTGGAGAGATCACATTACCTTAACATACATAACGTAGGATGTTGATTGGCCGAGAGTCACCTCTTGCTGGCAGTGTTATGTCCTCTTGAAGGAAACTTTGTAGGTAAACCCCCAGATCAGAAGGCCCTTTGGGAACCCAAGGAAGCCCAAGCACCCCACCCACTCTTCTGGGATGATACAAGGTCAATTCTCCAGAGGAGGAACTTGGTCTCCTGTCAGGGAAAGTTCTGGAATCCAGACCCTCCCCTCTGAGGTTCAGAGTTACTGCCCAGCCCACTTGAGGCCATCTGGGAAGAAAAAAAGATAACATGGTCCCCATCACTCACATCACCTCCATATGCCTAGTAAATTAAGGACTTAGAAGGAAGCTGGGCTCCTGGTCATTCTGTGGCTTAAGCCCTTCCTGGCCAGCCCACCAGTGGAACACATGTGTGGTTGGAGAAGAGCCACAGGGTCCAACACATAGACCAGGTCTCCAGACACGTGGTGGAGAGGTGGGAGGCACCTTCCTCTGAAAGCCTGGTGCCAAAGGGGACAGGGCAGCAGGGCAGCCAGCAGGGGGCAGTGCTAACAGCAGGGGAACAAGGAAACAGAAGATCCTCATGGAAAAGGCTGGGCTTGTGCTTCCTCTGATCCTTCAGAGCTGAGTTAACCCCTAGGGTTCTTATTCTGAGAGAAAGATCCTAAAGGGGAAGGATGGACTCAAGAACAGAACATGCAATCACCCTACACTGAATGTAAGAGCTTATGGCACTTTATTTTGTTCCCAAAACTGTAGAAAATCAGCATAATAGAGTATGATATGCAACATTATTGAAAAATGCCCATTTCTTTTCCTAATGAGTTCTAAAACTCTCTTTAAAGTAAGAATGATGAGTAAGCAGCAATGCCTGTCCCCCAAGCCCTGGATTAGTTACCAGGAGCCAATAATAGCTCAGAATAACTTCCCTTAGCAATGCTGGTGGATGCTATCACAATCTTAGACAGCTCTTCTTTGTGGGGATTTCGCATATTCAGAACTTTTGCAGAACAAAATGAAATTTTCTATCACAGAAAAATAAAGAAAAAAATATTCATCACCAGCCAGCCTCAGTTAGTAACATGACTATCCATTTCCAAAAACTAATCAAAAATCTGCTTTTCCTTGATTTGTTTCACCAATTTTTCTTCTTTCCTCTTTTTTTCTTTCACTACTTTATGGATTGAAGCAGAATGTCATTAATAAAACCGACCCAGATTTACATGCTAACACAAAACGGAGCTTCTGGGTTTATTGGTATTTCATTATTACCATTTCTCAAGGGATTTCTTGTTTCACACAGGATGTTGCTTTTAAAACACAAAGCAAAAAGAACCCCACTTACTTTTCTCTCTTGATGTCCATTTGGCCCTTTGTGTTTTGAGTATTATTGAAATTCAGTGTTTCCTGATACTGGTTTGGCCCTTGCTGTCTACCATCAGTTTTCCCTCAGAAAATAGCTGAGGTGTGAACAAATTGCAGGGTGACACAGAAGGAGGGTTGCTGAGGTTGTTGGTGCTGGGGGTAGGAAACAGACAAGACAGTGGAGGAGACCTTGCTACTGCAGGTAGAGCTGTTGGCTGAGAAAGGGCACTTGGTAGGAGAAGCAAGGGCTTTCCAACAGTGGGAAGTGGAGCCAGAGACACAACCTCAGAGCTTTGTTCAGGATCAGCTGAGTGGTAGATGGCACCAATAGCCAATTCTCCTCCACTCCTGGTCACCCACAGGAGTTACCGTCCCTGCTCCTCTCCTAGGTGCTTGCATGTGACCAAGAAGCCATGTGTGACTCTTCAGGCAGAAGCATGTAAGCACCCATGGCCAGGAGCTCCAAAGACTTCACACTGAAAGGTGAACAGCCTGACTGGTGACCCGCCCTCCACCTGGGTTCCTGAGACTGGACTGGGCAGAGCCTCCCTGCCACATACACAAACACATACAAACACACACACACACACACACACACCTTTTGGCATGGTAAGTCTATCTTTACTTTTAGCCGCTGTCTCACTTTGCCAGGGCTAGTCTGACAATGCCCCAGAACTGCTTATTTAAGCCCCCAGGTTGAAGGTTCTATCATGTGCCTCTCTGACAGTGGTCAGATCAGGAAGGAAAGGCTTGGCCCCGTGGACCCAGTCCTTAGCAAAAGGGCACTGACCATCACTATCCAAAGCCAATTAGTCTATGGGGTGCAGCAGTGCTCCAAAATGTATTCACCAAATACAATGAATGTGCCACACTAATGAAAGAGGTTGTTGATGTGGGAGGAGTGGAGTGAGGCGGTTGGGGGTATATGGTAACCTCTTATATTTTTTGAATGTAACATTTTTTGTGATCTATGTATCTTCAAAAAATACAGCTAAAAAATTGATAGGGGTGGGGGTGGGGAGTGGGGTATATGGGAACCTCTTATGTTTTCTAATGTAACATTTTGTGTGATCTATTAACTTTGAAAAAAGATAATTAAAAAATAAAAAAATTAAAACAAAACAGTAATTAGAGCTCCACCGACCCAGGACTTACTGTGAGCCACTTTATGCACACTAAGCACATTCATTCTCTTAAGTGGTCCATGAGGTCAGTTCTGTTTGATCTGTCCTAGAATGGCAAAGTGAGACAGAGAGGCTGTGACTTGTGAAGGCTCCACAGCTAGTCACCACAGAGCTGATACTTCCACTTGGGGCTCCTCAGCCTGGGCTGCTAACCAACACACTGACTACTGTTAACTGTGCTCCAAGGAAATTGATTTAGGAAGAATTTGATCAGCTTTAGTACAGAGTTTGATCAGCTGTAGTACAGAATTCGCCCTCTTTATGACCAATGATCCCAAGGTCAGAGAAACTGCTCCTGGAGCCCTGGAGCTGATCAGATACCAGTGCCCATAATCCCAATACCATGGTGTGAACATTGGTTCAAATAGACTTTGAAATGCCTTTTGCTGTTCTTGTTGCTTTTAAGGCTCTTTTCTTTAGATTTTAATTAATATTTATTTCAGTTGCATAATTTCCTTTTGGCATGCACAAAGCCCCAGGACTTGAATTTGCCTGTAACCTCAGCTAACCAAAACTGCCCTGAAATGCTTTAAACACATAAAATCCCATTTGAATGCATGCATTCTAAAGACAGTTACCAGACATTGTATGTCCTCCCATGGCCCACTGGGTGGACTGTGGGAGAGTGTGGGCAATAATGGGGACCATTGACCATGAGGTGCAGCGGTGCTCAGAGATGTATTCACCAAGTGCAATGAATGTCTCATGATGATGGAGGAGGTTGTTGCTATGGGGGGAGGAGAGGGGTGAGGGGAGTGGGGGGGGTATATGGGGACCTCATATTTTTTGAATGTAATAATAAAAAAATAAAGACAAAAAAATAAATAAATAAAGACACTTCCATTTTCCAGGAGGCAATAAGGCATTCGAGCAGCAGTCAGCGACTTTCTTTCTGGAGGGCCAGGGGGGAGCCCTTCTGGCCCTGTGGGCTCTGTCGTTATCACTCAACCCCAACATCCTGCACAGGAACGTTAGAGAAATGAATGGGTGTGGGTGTGTTCTAATAAAACTTTATCAAAACAGGCAGGCAGCCAGATTTGGCCTGCAGGCCTTAGTTTGCCAACCCTGTCATATAGAAAAGTGTGCTTATGGCTCTTTCCTGATTTCCCACCAAGAAATAGAGCCCTGGTCACTTCCTACCTCGGGGTCCCTCTTTGGCCCTTGTTCAGTTAGCCCTGGAAGGCGGGGCCATTTATCAGACCACCAAATTCTGGAAGGAGACACTGAGTCTTCAGGCTCACTCTGCCCTTCTCCCTCTTGGGCCTGGCCCGCAGAGGGCAGGGGCTCTGCTCTGCATTTCTACCACATTTAAGCTTCAGAATCCACAAGCCCCACTGTGCAGTATTCAGCGGTACCTTCCATCAGTGACACCCCATCGAGGAGCAGCCTGCAGTCCATCTTATGGAAAGGGACTCCTCAAAGGTACAAAAAAAACGGTGTAGTGTGAACTGTCTTTGATATTCTGAAAATCCAGATGAATTTTATATTCTCTAGATAAAGAAGATTTGAACAACTTCATACACCAAGAGTCTTGGCTTTTTGACTATTATCTCATAATGGCCATCAACTCACTGGCAGTATCATAGGTACCGTAGACTCAAAATGTAAACCCCACTTAGTAGTGAAACTATTTACAGTTGTTCAAAAGCTATTGCTCACAGGAAGAAAACAGATGAGGTGTGTGTTTACAGAAGGTCAGGAACCCTTCCTTTCCACCCCCCTCCTGTTTTAACAGCCAGCAGAGACAGGTACCTTGTCAGACGGCCCCAGAAGTCCCCTTCTTCCATCCAGTTCTTCCACACGCTAGAAGCCAGGCAGAGGGGTACCTCAGATTCAAGAGACATCCCAGGGGCAGGCTGAGGGCCATGGTTGATTCAACTGGAAACCATGCTTCTGTGTGTGAAGTGAAGCTCATGAGACTCAAGAGGCCTCCTACCAGTACTCCAGCAAGAGTTGACCTGAACTGGGGACTCACCTGGGCACCACTGATTGTGGGTGGCTAGGAGAAGAGGAAGGAGGCATTTTGTGGGATTATTTTATATACCATTAACTTCCTTTCCAAGGCAATCTGTGTTCCACGTTATGGGTTCAGCTGTGTACCCCAAAAAGATACCTTGAAGTCCTAATCCTGGATACCTGGGAACACGAACTTTTTGCAAAAGCGTTATTGCAAGCAGAATCATTTAAATTGAATGAGGCCGACTGCAGTGGGTGGACCCTTATTCCAGGATGGCTGGTGTCTTTAGAAGGGGGGTGTGGGCACAGACAAAAGTGGGGGGTGGGGGCACCATGGGAAAAGAGAGCAGGCCATAGGGTGACTGAGGAGGCACTGAAAACCCAAGGCTTGCTGGCCAAGGTACAGGTGCCCCAGCGGCCAGGACTGACCCACCAGCAGGGCCCACGCACTTGTGGCTTCAGCCTGCAGGGCTGAGAGAGCGGTTCCTGGTGTTTTTAGCCACCCAGTTCATGGCACTTGTGACAGCAGCCTGAGAAAAGTGAGGTGTCCCTCTTCTGGCAGTTCCATCCGTCCAGGAGGGCTGAGGGATAGCCCAGGTGCCCAGCTGTCTGCCATGCTTAGGGTCCCCATCCAAGGCTTTTATCTAATCAGATGCCCTGAGGAACGCCCTGGGGACGGACAGAAACAATGTTGAAAAGAAACGAATGGGTGACCTGGACAACTCTGAACACTCTTCTCTTCCTTCCTTCCACCCTCTCTTGGGTGCTTCGGCTGCTTAGACCCCCGAGGTCTTCCCACCACGCACACCTTCCTATAGGGGACGGGCCAGACGGTGCAGACCTATTCCTGGTTCTCCTTGTCGGGTGGGAAGGCGGCCCGAGTGTTCCTGTGGCCCAGGACCGTCCATCAGCCTGGCTGCTTATTCACGGCCCCGGGAACCACCGCACATACTGCTCAGGGGGCCGCACCCTGCACACTGGATAGCCTCGGGGCTCCCTTTCTAGACTGTCCGCGCACCCCCGGATTGCCACAAGGCCCCTCCAGCCCAGGGGAGGGGTGCCTCTGTTTCTCGCAGTACTAAAAGCTCTGCTCTTTGGGGCCCGGTGCCCATCTCACCGACCCCGCCGAGCAGCACCTGCCCCCTCCACCCCCGGGCGCCCCATCGAGTCTTCCTCCCTGGTGAGCACTCCCTCCTTGCCCCCCCCACCCCCCCCCACACACACTTGACCTTCCTGGTAGCCCTTTCCCACTATGATGTCCTGCTCTCACCCCGACAGAAGCATCCCCACCCTGCCCGGTCCCCGCCCCCAAGCCCTGCTTGGCCCCCAGACCCCTTCCACGCAGTGCCGCTGGGTGTCCAGTCCCCGCTCCGGGGTTGCACAGCCCCGCCCCAGCCCCTCCCTGGCAGGGGAGCCCTGCGCCCAGCCCCGCCTCACCCCCGCCGCGCGGTGCCGCCGGTCCCGCCTCACCCGGGCCTGGCGAGAGAAGTAGCTGCACTCCTTGGGGTCCAGGCGCCACGGCGGGATGTAGCTGAAGGCGGACAGCGCCGCGATGGGCGGCGGCCGGGGCTTGCCCGCAGCGTGGCGGCGGTGATCTCCTCCTCGTCCCCCAGGCCGCCCGCGTCCAGCTTCTCAGCCCAGGCCATGTTGGTCGCTCCCGGCCGGGGGCCCTGCCCGAGTCCGCCTCCCTGGCTGCCAAGCGCCCGCGTTCGGCAGTTGCCGGGAACCGCGGCCGCGCGTCACAAAGCTGGGCGGCGGGCGCAGGGCTGGGGCTCAGGGCCAGGGGCGCAGGGCGGAGGGCGCAGCTGGGCTGGGGATGGGACCGTGCCCTCCTGTCTCCTTGCGGGTCCCTGGAGGGCCCACTTGGGACACAAGGAGCCGCGTCTGCTGGACTGGGGGCCTCCGCCTGCTTGCACTTGCCCTTGCCCTTGCGCTGCCGGAGCGATCCAAGCGGGCTGTCCGGGAGAAGTGCAGGCCACCCATGCGCGGCATCTGAAACCCTCCAGGAGCCGCGGAACAGTAGTGGAAGACGCAGGTGGAATTCACTGCCATCATATATTAACTCAGTGTGTCCGCAGCAGCATCGTGTCAACGTGCAACGAGTCTGTTTCCAGCGCCTCGGTCACCACGAGCGGGCACCGCTCACGGTACTGGCAGGTGCGGGTGTGCAGCGGCACTAATCGAATCCAGTCAAGTGGTATCTGGCAAAACTGAGCTGTTCCGAAGCGCTCTGCTGTTTCTTGAGTCAAATGCTGGTTCAAGAGGTGTGTTCCTTTTGTGGAAAATTCACTTAACTCTAAAGCCTGGGATATGTGTGTGTATCAGTAAAAAGGAAAAGGAGAACTAAACAGGCCTTGGGAATACGTCAACCAGGGCGGCTCTAGGAAGACTGGCTTGAAACATAAATGATAATGAGGGGCAAGACTTGTGAAATCTGGGGAACAGTCGGTCATTCCAGGCAGAGGGAAGAGCATCTGTGGTGGCCCTGAGGCTGAGCCAATTGATGTGCGGTGGCAGAAAGGGAGGACAAAGACAGTGCAGCTTTCAGAAGGGGAAGGCAGTAGGGAGTGCAGGTGGACAGGCAGGCAGGAGAGGGGGCGATCTCAGGCCCGGGCAAACGAGCACCCCTCTCAGGAGGCTTCTTGCCTGTATGTCCTTGATTCAGGCAGAGGTTTTAGAGATTTTTCAGTACCATGTCCTTGATGCTAATTAACAAAAGCAATAACCAGACACTTACAGTGGCACCCGTAGAAGTAGAGCACCCTAGAAATATGGCACCCCTAGAAGTACAGCACACCTAGCAGTAGGGAACCCTAGAATTATGGCACCCCTAGAAGTATGACCCAGCAAGCCAGTCTGTGCTCCTCCTACACCTCCTTACACATGGACACAACCGTTCTAAGGTCCACAGGATGGAGGAATAGAGTATGGATTGGAGTGAACTTACTGATATTCTATTCATGAACTATTGTGATTAGTAATTGAAGAAAATGTGGCACTGGTGTGGAGAAAGTGGCCATGGTGGCTGCTGGTGGTGGGAGTGGGAGGAAGAAATGTAAATGTGGGGGCATTTTCGGGATTTGGAGTTGTCCTGGGTGTTGCTGCAGGAACAGTTACTGGATATTGTATGTCCTCCCATGGCGCACTGGGTGGACTGTGGGTGAGTGTGGGCTATGGTGTGGACCATTGACCATGAGGTGCAGCGGTACTCAGAGATGTATTCACCAAATGCAATGAATGTCTCATGATGATGGAGGAGATTGTTGTTATGGGGGTTGGAGTGCGGTGAGGGGGGTGGTGAGTATAGGGTGTGACAGGGAGGGACAAGAGAGCTCACAGAAGGCAGAAGTGACACTGGGCTTGGTCTCAGTAGCAAAGAGGGACTGTGGAAGGGTCTGAGGCATAGTATGATCCAGAATGGTGCTCAGGCCCAAAGCCATGAACTGCTCTAAGACCTGTAAGTGAGACCACTTCACAGTTTTCCCAGAGATGTGAGAATCCTTTTGGCCTGGCCCCCAGGTGAGCGGCAATTCACTTGGGTATATGAACACATCTGAATTGATTGCAGCTCTGTCCTGGTCAAACTTTCATTTGCTTCTATTTGTCTCATTCCTTCTCTGCAAAGAAGCATAAAATTTAAAAGTGAACTTGGAGCTCTAGAACTCATAGAGTTTCAATAACCTATGCTAAAGATTAAAAGCCTTAAAAAGTAAAGATAAAGAGATCTAAAATGTTAGAGCATGATGGGGTCATGCCATAGTTAATCACCATCCAGTTGGTGCCGAGACATTGGATGATGCAAGCCCTGGCCTGCCAGTGTGAGGGCATTCTGTAGGTGGCTTTAGACCATTAGGCAGTTGGTTGAAGCTATGGCTGATTACATCCACAAACAAGGGTGACTGTCTTCAGCAAGGAGGGAAGTCCCATCACCCCGGCAGCTGGAGGTCTTAAAGCAACACCAAGGCCCTCAGCAGTGGCAAATCCTTTCTCTCCTTCTCCAGCTTCTCCCAAGGAAGTCATCCCCTGTGCTATCTCCAATGCATGGCCTGCCCTAGGAAATCTGAACTTGCCTATCCCCAGGGTCACTGAGCCAATTCTACTAACAAATCCCTTCCTATTTACATATGGCCCCATATGCTGTTGGCTGTTTCTTCAGAGAACTCTAATACTGGTAGAAATGCAGATGTTATTAGCTAATATGTCCTGTGATTACTTTGTGGTGGGCCCTTTTCTAAATGTTTTTAGGTGTATTAACTCATTTCATCCTTATTTTCTGATTAGCCATTTGGAAATGAGGCCCAAGGTTATACAATTTGCAAGAGAGGTTGAAATCAACCCCACGTGCCTGACTCCTGAACTGATTCTCAGTCCTCTGCTGCATCGCTCCTCAGACCAGGTTCAAGTCTCATTTTCACCCGTGGTTCTGTATGCAAGGCAGGCATTGACCATCTCTGAGCTTTGGAGAGGAAACACTGCCCAAGTCCAAGGCCCCTGGAAATCATACAAGCCTGTGTTCAAGTGCTTAGCATAGAGCTCAGCACAGAGCGGGTGAAAAGTAAATGGAAGCTTCTTTCCCTGTCCAAGGCCCTGGAACTAGCCAGAGGTAGAAAACCTGTCTCCAGACTCTGCAGCCCTTTCCACATCTGCCTGCCTTGTCTCACTCTCCCCTCAAGCTTTAACCTGACCGTAATTGGAGGGTGAAGTATCTGTACTTCACTAAATACAATGCAATTCACTCATGATTTACATTTTAGAAGATTTTCCCCCAATCAAACCTGCCCCCTTACAACCCTACCTAAATTTACTTTACTTCATTGTATATTTAAAAAGAGAATACTCCTGAATATATATATACTTAAAGATTTTATTTTAATTTACCCCTCTCCCCAGTTGTTTGCACTTGCTGTCTGCTCATCTTCTTTTTGGGAGGCACTGGGAACTGAACCTGGGGCCTCCAATGTGGGAGGGAGGCACCTAATTACTCAAACCACCTCTGCTCCATTTGATATATCTCATTGTGTTTCTTCACTGTATCTCTTACTGCATCATCTTGTTGCATCAGCTCACTGAGTCATCTTGTTGCATCAGCTCACCAAGTCAGCTAGTCCTGTCAGCTTGCTATTTGGCTCATTATCTTTACGAGGCACTGGGAACTGAACCTGGGATCTACCGCAGTGTGGGTACGAGTCCAACTGCTTAAGACACATCCACTTCCCTATATTTTATTAAAGGATTATTTCTGTATAATTCTACAATTATAAATGTTATAGTAATCCAAAGTGCTGTCATCTGTTTTCCCATTGCTCCTCCTCACCATACATTATATCTGCTAACAAAGTACATCAGGAAATGGGAAAAAAAAAACATTTCTTATATTTGTAGGAGGAGGAAATGAAGGTCTCTAAAAAGCATATTCTTTTCATTTAGCAGATAACTGTTACAAGATGGCAGATTTAAAAATAGTCATTCATTGTATTCATTTATTCTACTTGATCGATTCTGTTTGACATATAAAATCAAGTATCTATGATACTAATATTAAATTGAACTTTAATTTTAAATCAATCACTGACACTTAGTATTCATGGTATAGGGAAAATAAAGGCTCCTTCCATGTCTCTGTAAGATCTAGACAGATCCTTTTCAGATCATCAAATAGTCCATAATTCTGCAAAATGGCTAATTCACAAATAAGGCTCTTTTTATGCTGAGTCCCATAAAAACACAACTTCTTTCATGATCTGAGTTCTGAAGTCACTATTTCTTCTTGTCAGCACTGAACCCCAGGGTTTTGAGAAACAATTTTCTTGATAAATATTTGACAAATTCAAGCCTTGATTTTAGCATCTCAGCCTCATGAAAATGGATCTGTTATGGGAAGAATAAAGAAAAAAGGAACTGGCTAGTATAATCCTTAACAATTGAAATTACCATGTTGAACTTGTTTGTCTCTAACAACTTGCCCACAAATGCTTGCACACACATAAGAATGGAAGCTCCTCGAGGGCAAAGTCACAGCTATCTTACTTGTGTACTCCCAGAGCCCAGAACAATGCTAAGTACATAATAAGAGCTCAATAAATATTAGTTGCTTAAATAAGAGGGATATTTAAAGGATCAAACATGATTCCTGTCCTCGAAGACACAATCAATACTAGAGGTATGCAACAAGCCAAAGCAGAGTGTGTGAAGAAAATCAACATTCCAGCCCTCAGAGGAGGTCAGGGTTTTAGGTTGTGGGGAAAGAAGAGACCTGAGTGGGGTGTTGCTGAATGGACAGAATTTAGTCATGGGGAGATGCTGTCTGGAGGGAGAAGGGACACCTGGTCAAAGGAGCAAGGCAAGAGAGAATGGAGTGGGTTAGGTGGGAGAGAAGAGACTGCCAGCTTGAAGACATGTAACAAGGTGCAGCCTCAGGGGATCCCAAAAGTCAGAGCAGAGGAGGTTCTACTGTATCCCATGAGTAGGAAAGAAACAAGGTTTCTGATCACAGGCTGGCATGCTGAGGGTTTTCGGAAGATTAGTCTGGGGTGTGCAAGATGAACTGGACAAGAGTAAGCCAGAGAGGAAATCAGGTATCAGACTGGCACCAATACCTTAGAGAACTTGGGAAATTCATCTACATTCTAGTCACTCATCATCATAATGCCTTATTAAGTAACTTGCAAAGGAAACAATAAGGTCTTAGACATTAGGTAGTGATGAAAATAATGGTTTTAGTGAGTCATCCTGTCCATTCTTACACTTACATCAGGGGGAAATTAAAACAGATATTCCAATAATTTAATAACTCTAAAAGCAGAGTTGAGCATAGCTTATGAAGAATATAGGCATATTCTGCTTTTGGAAAACTGAACATTAGAAAATTGTTTATTTCAAGGGAAGCGGACTTGGCCCAGTGGTTAGTGCATCTGTCTACCACTTGGGAAGTCCATGGTTCAAACCCGGGGCCTCCTTGACCTGTGTGGAGCTGGCCCATGCACAGTGCTGATGTGCGCAAGGAGTGCTGTGCCATGCAGGGGTGTTCCCTGCATAGGGGAGCCCCACGCACAAGGAGTGTGCCCCATAAGGAGAGCAACCCAGCATAAAAGAAAGTGCAGCCTGTCCAGGAATGGTGCTGCACACACGGAGAGCTGACACAACAAGATGAGACAACCAAAAGAGACACAGATACCCGTGACGCTGACAACAACAGAAGTGGACAAAGAAGATGCAGCAAATAGACACAGAGAACAGACAACCGGGGTGGGGGTTGGGAGGGGAGAGAAATAAATAAAATAGATAAATCTTTAAAAAAAAGAAAATTCTGTATTTCAAAACATAAGCCGAAGATTTATAAAAAATATCAAGTACACTGAAAAGCCTAATTAACAAAGTGGGTACTTCAATTAGAGATATAAGATTCTCAGTCCACTGTCCTAGCAGACTACTTAGGACCCTGGAAAAAGCAAGTATGAATGAGGGATTACTTTGGGCGGTTGAGGGAATGGACCCATACCTGGACAACTTGATAACCAAGTAAATGAAGTTGCCTTGTTTAATAGCCTCTATTCCTAGTAAATTTTTGCTGTTAAAACAAACTCTTTTGGGGCCATTAATGCATAGTGCTCCTCTGAAAAAAAATCAAAGAGAAATAAACTTAGTTTTTATAACAATCCAAAATATTGTTTTTTTTGGCCAAAGTTTACTCAAAATGTGGCTTTTCCTAATGGCCAGTAATCTCACATCAATCATGAATGTGTTTTACACTTTAGCCTACTGAAAAAGTACTTGGCTTAATTAATGATGTTGTTTATAAAATATTACAAGGAATTTCCAGAAAACATATCCTGAAATGTAGTTTTATTTCTGGAATTGTCTATTTTTCTCACCTTTTTAAGAAAATGATGCTTTCCTATTCACCTCAACAGGCCTTTTAACATAAAAACTAGAACAATTTCTTTATCTTTTGTGTACATCTTCATCAACTGTAAAAGGTAATAAAAATCCTTCTTTATCTAATTTAATTTCAATATCTAGTGAGAGAAGGAAAAAATTCTTCATGTGATACCCTCACAAACAGTATCTTCCTTTACTTCTTTGTTCTGTTTTGATTTCTTCCAAACTGTATTTACCAATAGGACAGAAGGCTGCAAAGTAATGACCACAACCAAATGAGGATGTTCACTCACTCAGCTTCAAGAACAAGCCTGTAAACCTGAAATTAAGGAGGCTTCCTGGTCTAAAGCAGGGAGTAGGTCCTCAAGTTAACAGGGGAGCAGTAGGAACCACACACTTTCTCCTTCTCCTTACAAATGGTGGCACACTTTCAATTCAGACAGTGAAGAAAATCCTCTAACTTCAGCAAAATTAGACAACTAAGCAGCTCAACACATCCATCTCTTCCATGTCTCCTGACAGCTAATGCAGCCCATGACCATGGCACCCCACAACTGCAACATGTGGCAAAGGGGAGTGGCTGGTGTTCCCTTCCAGCCCTCTGTTATATGCCATTCCTTCTGTAGAAAGGACCATGAGAGCAGGAGAGGTGGAACATGTGACCATTTGAAGCCTATCAAAGATGGTTCTCTTTGAGATGATTTTTTAATTGATGAAAGGAAGGACTTCGACTCAAAGTCAGCATAGTCCAGCAGCTATTTCTGGGAGGATCTGTGTGCTTATATCTGTGCTAATGTGGTAGCCACCAGCTATGGGAGGCTTTGGAGCACTTGAAATGTGATATAAACTTTACTTATGTTTAATGTAAATTTAAGTAGCCATCTGCACTAGTGGCTACTATACTGGACAATGCAGGCCTACACTATAAGAGCAGCTAAACAGACATGAGCACTTACTGTGTTATTCCCTCATTTATTCCTTCTTACCATAAGTGTTTGAGGTCAATATTCTTCTTACTCACATTTTACAGATGAGGAAGCAAACAGAAAAAGGTTAAAAAGGGTAAGTACACTGTGCAAAGACATTCTGCTACTCTGTGGCAAGCTGGATTCAAATACAGTCTATATACTATATTCTACCATCTACACTCTAGAGCCTCATGTGGGGCAGGGAAGATTCCATTTTGCATTCTGTGACTAATAAGCTCCACCTGTCTCCCAAAGAGATAACAACCACTAAGGTTCTGTAAATAAATCCCCTGTTACTTACCTACTGTATACCAATAGGTTATTAACATTTTGGAAGCAAAGTAGGATCTTGCTCCTAAAAGGTCGATCAATTCAATTACCAGAGATTTATGAAAGTGAAAATCCACAGGGGTCTCCAGGGAATGGTATGGAGTAAAAAATGATTTCATTTGATATTTAGGAAGGAGTTTGGGATCCTAAAAATCATATATTCAATCATGTGAGAAAAATAAGATACAAAACCAGAGAATAAAGTGAAGGTAGTGAGTTACCTATGTATAAAAGTTTGATACAAAATTCCTTTAATGAATGATATTTTTCTAGGACTTAAGACTGATATCTTTCTTAACACAGCAATGAAAAATATTCTTGTTATAGTTAAAGTGTAATAGCTCAAAATATTCTTAAAATGTGTCTTAAAAGTAGTCCCTGAAAAAAGAACAATAAACATCATGACAATGCTGTCAAATTCAAGAAACATCTCTGAAACTCTCAGAATTGCTTTAAGGACCTGAAGGACACTCAGTTAAAATTTTTAATCCAAGAAGAAATGATAAAACTGACATCTCAATTCAATAAATAAAGGATTGCAATGGAACAACTAGTGCTGGAAAATTAGTTATCTGTCTAGTAAAGAAGAGTTAAACTCCTACCAAACATCAGACTATGAGCATATCTCCTTTGACTGAATTTTGCTTTATTGCACTTTGCAGATATTGTGTTTGTTTTTTTAAATAAACTGAGGGTTTGTGGCAATCCTGTGTCAAGCAAGTCTATCAGTTCCAGTTTTCCAACAATGTGTGCTTTCTTCATCTGTGTCACGTTTTAATTGAGGTGTATACATTTAAAAATAAAAATAATGCTTTTGCATACTGAAAAGGCTATAGTACACGTGCAGTGGGAAACCAATACATGCATGTAACTCACTTTATTATGGTGGCCTGGAACTCACAGGTGGATTAAAGATCCAATGGGGAAAAATTAGTAAATATTTGCACTAACACATATTTGGTGAAATAATCTTATGCATGATGGAAAAGTCAGGAACCATTAAAAGACAGGTAGATTTGGTCACACAAAACTTAAAAACACAAAGCAATAGAAAGATGAATTAGGGAGCAGGAAGGCAATTCCTAGGAAATACAAATGGCCAATAAACACTTGACAAAATGCTCAACTTCATTATTGCTCACTCAAATGCAATTTAAATACATGACAAGACACCCTTTTCCACTGAACTGAGTGGCAAAAGCTAACAGGACTAAAAAAACACAGCCACGTTCACTCACTGCTGGGGAGGTGTGATGTCTACCATTCAGAGTCACTACCTACTGATGTTACACCACTGGTCCCACTCTTAACATTCTAGTCTGCAGCTTAAAGGAACATGGGCTGCAGTAGAATGACACACAAGGGTGTTTACTACAGCACTGCTGATAGAGACCAAAGTTGGGAAGAACCTGAAAGATCATAAGATGGGAAACTGGTGAGTAAGTCCCTTAAAATACTGCACCACTTTGAGAAAGAAAGTATTTGATCCACACACATTGGCCTTGAGGAAGGTCTATGTATACTGGACATAATGGTAAATTATATGATATACTGGACTTAAAGAGAAAAGAAAATTGGTTTATATATTTGTGTATGTTGGGCATAGAAAGCACAGTTACAAATTTGTTATTTCAGGGAAGGGAGGTGTTTGGGGTTAACATATAACTAAGGTTTTTATGCCTTGGCATTGTTAAAAAATTTTAAAAGAAAAGAGTAACGGCTTTCCACTTCTTTACCTTTTACCAGAATATGATCCTGAGTCAAGTTTGAAGGACAAAGCAGAAGGTGAGGAAGTCTGTTTGGACTATTTCCAATCACACAAAAAACGTGTGCTGTGAAGTTTATGAGAGTGAATCTTTATAGCACAGATACCACCTAAAATAAAGTCTACCAGAGAAGAGTGAAATTTCTGACTTGGTTAAAAAATGCACTCAGAAATAATTAGGATTTGTAGAGTTCAGAGATTCAGACTTTTTAATCAAATGGCTATTGTGCGTGCTAAACCCTTTAAAACCCTTGAAGTGAATCAAGGAATATTAAGATTTGTATGCCTTCAACACTTGAAACCATCTAGAAATCTCACACAGCAGGAATTGGTCCTATAGGACAAGACAGAAATGGGGTCAATTTATCAAAGAAAAGGCCAGCTGTTGCACCTAGCTCCAAGTAAAAGAAAGTTTTCCCTTTTAATAAAGTTACAGAGACAGGTCAAAATAGAAAAGACTTAGTTTTCAGAAGGGGCACAAGAAAACTGTTTGCCCTCAGTGAAATAATGCCATACACCTTTTGTTTTTACCTTATAGAAAGGATATTCTATGACTGAGAATAAGTAAAGTTGTGTCTGTTGTGCTAGAATCAGTCTGTCCAGATATGATTCTTCACCTGAAATGAAAACATCCCAATCAGTTATGCTTGAATTTTGGTACATGTAATGAAAAAAATCATGAACATCCAGCACTAATTCATTCATTCCAGAAGTGTGATGGATTTTTAAGTGACACTAGAAAATGAACTTGTTAGAATTATGCCCTCATGCTTGCTTAACCAGTGACATCTTATTTTGACTTCTACAAACCCAAGCTCCTAACTTTTGCCCCTTGTTGGGAGTCAGGCAGTTACAGCAGCAGACCCCTGCTAATGGGAGCATCTTGATGATCCCCCACAGGAGCATGAATGGCCCATTGAGGTGCTGATGCCTTCCACCTATAGGAAGCACATCCACCAGCCCAACAAGCCACTGAACAACCACCATGGCAGCGCCAACCATGTGAGGGCTGACTTCTAAGGAAGAACGACATCCCCAGCATCAAGGCTCCTGGCTTTAGGTACTTTTCTCCAGCCTGAGGGTCACCCCAGGCCCCAAAGGCCCAGGCGCTCCTTTCACAGGGGGTGGGGAACCTAGGGCCTTATATCCTGGTTCTGCTGACATCTAGAATCTGCAGAGATGCCCCCATCTGGCCTTATGGTGGGGACAATGAAAGACAAGCAGCTTCCGTAAGGGGCCTTGGTCAAGAGCCTGGCAGACACCTTTAGGATGTAGGCACATCCAGCAGGTGGGCTTTTACATGAGACTATTTCAGATTAAGTGATGCTGGTGACTCATTGACTGCGGGTACCTTCACAAAATTAAAAATATCCACCAACCTTCAGTGACTGGGATTTTTGTTCATGGATTCTCTGCATTCGTATTTGGGGAGGGGTGTGCAGTTATTTTCCTAATAGTCACAGAAGACACTACTACTACCTGATATTATCTCTAGTGTACCTAAAACAATGCTTGCATTTTAGTTTCTTCAAGAGGAAATATCAGGAAAGTTACATTTTAGCACAATTGAACTCTAGATATACTGCAATGCACTTTCTCCCCAATGATCTGAACTGCAAAAAATGGAATTTTGTTCACTCGAGGACAAAAAATCCCTAGGAGGATGGATGGCCCTGGTGTCCAGCATTTTCTGTTGTCACCCTGTAAGTGAGAAGCAGCTGAGGTCATGAGGAAAGCATGGGGCTTGGCATTCACCAGGGTTGGGTAAAATTCTGGCTCTTCCTTTTTCTAGCTCTGAGGTCTAGTGTAAGTCATGTCATCTCTTTGAGCCTACATTCCCCCATCTTTACAGTGGGGGATGCTAACCTCATCTGTCTGAGTCTGGCTGGTTGACTGTGACACATACCATAGGCAGCAGGAATTTAGTGTCTCAGGTTTTGGAGGCTAGACATCAAATCAAGGGATTAGCAGCCACACGGTCGTGCAGGGGGGCATCCTACTGGTGGCTCAACCTCTGGTCATCACATGGCCATCTGAATCCTGTGGTCTCCACTTCTGCACAGGGGTCCATCTGTCTAGATCCTCTTCTTGTGAGGTCTCCAGTCCTGTAGGATGAAGGCCCTCCTGGCTCAATTTGGTTTTATCTTAAAAGGATCTTTGAGATTCTTCCAAATAGCTCCCACCCACAGCACCAGGGACCAGGATTTGAATGTGTCTTCGGGAATATGAGTCAGTCCCCATCACTAAGTCTGTGAGGGGCTTGGTGTCCTCCCAGAGTTGGTCATGAAACAGGTGGCCCTGTGGTACACCACCCTGCTCAACAATTGTGGTGATGATCATCAACTTTGGGTGGTTTTTAAGGCAGTCGCTTTTAACCTCATTTGGAAATGTTTACTTTGGATAGAATATGAGAAATTGTGCGAGTGTTAAGATACTATCTATATTTTTAATGAAGTGATCCCTTGGAAGAGATAATCCCTCATCTTTTGTGATTAAATTCTCCAGTTTAGTAGTTGAAAGGTAGGTGATTTAGTTGCTTTCAACCCTGATTCCTCAATCATTGGTTGTATTGTTTTGAAGACCAGGTCATTCTCAAAGGACCCATGACATTGAATGACTGGTAATTTCAAGGCTGAGTGACTTCTAAATATGTCTTTATTAATTTGAAGCCAGCTTTTGTCACAATATGTGCCTTTTATTTTTTTCAAACAATTAACAATATTTTATTCAGAATGCCTTTGGGTCCATGATATCATATTGGTAATGCCATAAAAGAAAATATATAAAGTTTGGGTTATAGACATTTTTATAAATAACTCTTTCTTCAGTCTAGATTACCAAGAAAAACAATGCATCTGTGGGAGATGCCTTTATCTGAAAGTGACAGCAATAAATTAATTTCAAACTTAAGTTATTTTCATTTAGTTTAAATTAGACCTTTAACCTTTTAGTGCTTACTTTTAATAAGCAGGGTTTGAAATGTGCAAGATTTCAAAAGCTCTCATATTTGTTAGACAGCTAGGGAAATTAAATGTATTTCTGTAGATGAGACATTTTCAACTTAAATGTGTTAAGTTTGCCCATTAAAGCCATATCAAGCAGAAACATATTCTTAGATTAAAATAATTTGTTTTACTTAATCAGATATCCACTATTAGTCAAAAATGATTTTTCTATTGTTAGACATATCTAGAGCAAGAGGAAGTGGAGTGGTTGCTGGCTTTAAGAATTGCACATTGAGTTTGGAAAAAGAATAATATAGAGGATTCAAGACAATCCTAGTCATTTCTAAACAGATGATTTGAAATACTGGAATTTTAAAGGGTGTGGACTTAAAGTGTTTTTGTGTTTTCTAAAGATTTTATTATTTATTTATTCATTCATTTATTTATTTAATTTATCTCTATATTTCTCACCCTCTCATTGTTTGTACTCACTGCCTGCTCTCTATGTCTAGTTTTTTTTGTTTTTTTTTTAGGAGGCATCTGGAACAGAACCCAGGATCTCTCATATGGGTGGGAGGTGTTCAGCCACTTGAGATACATCTGCTCCCTGCTTGTAGCATCTTTTGTAGTGTTTCCTCACTGTGTTGTCTCATTGTGTCATTTTGTTGTGTCAGCTTGCTGCACCAACACTTTGCATCAGCTCTCTGTATTGTTAGTTTTCTTTAAAAGACACTGGGAACTGAAGCCAGGCTTCCCAAGTGGTGCCCAACTGCTTGAGTCACATCTGCTTCCCCTAAAGTGCTTTTAATGAAAGAATACTTCCTACAAAGCTTAAGGGTTTAGAAGAACTTTGAGTATGGGCATTTTTACTCACTTATGGATGCCATTGTTCATTGGCTTGACAGAAGTGAACTCCAAGGCTTCTGATTTGCATTTTTAGCTCATAGAGTTGTTTTCAGTTGCCTGAAGCTTTGCGTAGGTTTTACTCTGTCTTAGAATTCAGGGAAGAGGCAAATTTCCATTCCATTCTTGCCTCAGCCATTGGCCAACTGTGAAAATTTGGAGAAGTCCCTTATCCTCTCTGCAACTCAGTTTTGTTTTTGTAAAATACAGGGGCTGGTCTAGTGCCTGGACTCTCAGCCACAGGGTCTCAAGATTGACCTTGAATCAGAGTCTCCTGGACAACTGTTAACTAAAACAGCCTGCCCCATCCCTGGAGTTTCTGATTCAGCAGGTCTGGATCTGGGTCTGAGAATTTGCATTTCTAACAAATTCCCAGGTGATGCTGTGACTGCTGGCAGGTGGGTTGGGGGAACCCTTCTCAGCCAGGCCCTTGTATGCACAGAGTTTCATCAGGTAGACTCTGATCATAATGTTGATTGCTTTTAAGGCCTATTGGTTAGAAAGACTGCTGATAAAGCCTCAGGAAAGAAAAATCTTCCTTTTGTGTTCTTTTTGCTAGAAACACCAAATTGAGATAATCTCATGGGGGTAAAAGGGAGGGACCATATTTAAGAGAATTTAGCAATCACTGGCTGTGGACATTTCCATGGGCTAGCAAAGGGGAAGGCTGTGCTACCTCAGGAAGGTCTCTAGGACATGGGCAATGGGTGGGAGGCTCTTTGTCTCTTCAGAGATAACTTAAACTGTCTGACTTGTGGGTGTGAAATGGTAAGAGCCTGCAGTCCTGCCCTTGATGACAATGGCAACATCTCCAGTCCCAGGAAACAGTTTAACAATGCAAGGTCTATAAACTTTAAGGCTTTAGGGGAAATGCAAAACAAATATGCTAAAAGCTTATCTAGAATGTATGAAGTCCATGCTAAAACCTAACCTAGCATGTGGAAGATATATATGCTAATTCAAGCCTATTGAGAACTGAAACAATGGGACCATTTAATGTTTCCTCCATATAAAAGGGATTCAAAAATCTTGTTCGGGGCTCAGGATGAAACAAAAAGCTCCTGATTCCGACCAGGACCAGCCATCAATAAACCATTTTTCCTTCTCAAAATCATTCCTGAGTCCTGGCCTCTCTATACACAAATAATTGAACCTCTCTCAAATTCTACAACAATATCATACTATTTTCTGTCTTTTTACCATTTATTTCACCCTTTGTAATAACCTTCATTTCAACACTATTCTCCAAGTCTCTCTCTTTTTTTCCCTTTCAGGATGCAGTAGTCCCTTTTGTATCTCTTGTAAGTCTTTTGGTAACATTCTATTAGTGTTCGTATTTTTTTTCCTGTGAAAACTTTGGACTCACCCTCATTTTTGAAGTTCAGCTTTGCCAGATACAAAATTCTTGGCTGATGGATTTTTCTTTTTAAGTACATTAAGGACTTCATACCACTTTCTTCTCTTCTTCATGGTTTCAGATGTGAGGTCAGCACTTAATCTTACTGAGGTTCTATTGCACGTGATGCTTTTCTTTTGCTGCTTTCAGAATTCTTTTTATCTCTTATGTTTGTCATTCTGAATAGCAGGTGTCTCAGAGTAGGTCTATTTGGATTTGCTCTACTTCTGGTGCATTGTCTTTCTTGGATTTTGATATTTATATCCTTCATAAGGGTTGGGAAGTTTCCATTTGCTATTCCCTCAAATATTCTTTCTACCCCTTTTCCATTCTCTTCTTCAGGGAAACCAATAGTGTAAATTTGTGCACTTTGCATTGTGTTTTGATTTCTTGAACACTTGTTTCACTTTTTCCACTGTCTTCTCTTTTACTTTCCTGTCTTTTCCAGTTCAGGTGTTCTGTCTTTGAAATCACTATATCTGTCATTGAACATTGCAAAGCTGCTTTTATTGCCTCTAATGTATTTTTAAATTCATTGAACTATATCACTCATACATAAACATACATAAACAGTAAGTGTATAATAGTTGTAAACTTACAAAACATATATAACATCAAACAAACATATATAATATCTTACCCTACCACCAATAACTTGTATTATTTTTAAAAATTTTAACCAATAAAAAGTATTGTCAAAATATTACTACTAAACAATTTTCCCCTAACCAATCCAATTATTATCTTTATATCATCCATATATGAGCATACATAAACAATTAAGTTTATAGTATAAGTTGTGAACTTACAAAGCAAACCTGCATAACATCATACAAGGGTCCCATACATTAACCCTCCACCAACACCTTGCACTGTCATGAGACATTTGTTACAAATTATGAAAGAATATTGTCAAAATCTTACTATTAATCATAGTCCTTATGTTACATTTGTTGTGTTTTCCCCCAACCCACCTCATTATTTTTTAAATATTTTCTATGACAGAAGTTGTAGCCTTATAAAAAATCATGCACATGTGCAGAATTCCCAAACAACACCCCTCCATCAACACACCACAATGTGGTGTGTCATTTGCTACAGATGAAATAATATCAACTGATTGTTACCATGTCCATAGTGTACACATGGCTCACTTTTTCTGTACTGCTCAGTATCAACACAGTACATCTTTCATACAGATGCAAGAATATTATATTATTACTACTAACCACAGTCCATAGGTGACTCTAGCTGTGTTTTTCCCATCCTTCTCCATATTCCCAACACCCTGCAGTAGTGATCTACATTTGTTTTACCTAAAAAAGGACACTCTTGCATCTGTATCATCAATCACAATTCTCACCCACCTCTTAGTTTACTATGCTACTTAGTTCCTAGATTATTTCCTAGCATTCTGTCAATTGGCATTTTTATAACTAGACTACCATTTTCAGCAACATCCCCATTTATAAACCAGCTGTTACTCACTGTGTGTTACCATCCACTCTATACATTTCCATACCTTTACAGTAAAGCTAATTAAAAATTCTACATACATTAAACATCAGTAGTCCACTCAGTCCTTCTCTTATCTCTTCTAAGAATCCACCACCCACCACCAGGTATTGAAGATATTTTCCTAAAATTTCTTCTACAAGTTTTATGGTTCTTGCTTTTATTTTCAGTTTGCGATATATTTTGAGTTAATTTTTGGATAAGGTGTGAGATAGGAGTCCTCTTTCCTATTGTCAGCTATGGATGTCCAATATTTTCAGTGCCATTTGTTGAGTGGATTGTTCTGTCCAAGCTGTGTGACTTTGACAGGCTAGTAAAAAATCACTTGAACATATATGTGAGTCTGTTTCTGAGCCATAAATTTGATTCCATTGTTCTATTGTGTCTGTCTTTAGGCTAGAACCATGCTATTTTTACCACTATATGTATGTATTATGATTTAAAGTCTGGAGATGAGGGCTTGCTTTTCCTTTTTATGATGTTCCAGCTATTCAGGACTCCTTACCGTTCCAAATAAATTTAATAATTGTGTTTTCAATTTTTTCTTTAATGCTGGCGGAATTTTTATTAGGATTGCATTAAGTCTATATATCAACTTGAGTAGAATTGACATCTTGATGATATTTAGTCTTCCAATCCATGAGCATGGAATGTTCTCCCAGTTATTTAGGCCATTTTTTGAATTGTTTTAACACTGAGTTGCAGTTTTCTGAATACAAGTGCTTTGCAACATTGGTTAGGTTTATTCCTGACTATTGAGTTTTATCTGTTATATTGTATTTTCACCACTCTTTTGACACAATTAGTTACTTTTATTGATATAATCTTCATTTCTATACTGTCTTCCAGGCCCCTCTCTCCTGTCTTTTCTTTTCAGGCTGTAGCACACCCTTTAGTATTTCTAAAAAATCTGGTCTCTTGCTTAGAAATTCTCTCAGTTTCTGTTCATCTGTGAATATTCTAATCTCACCCTCATTTTTGAATGACAGACTTGCTGGATATAAGATTCTTGGCAGGAAGTTTTTCTCTTGTAGTATCTTAAATATATCAGACTACTGTCTTCTTGCCTCCATGATTTGTGGTGAGAAATCAGCACATACTCTTATTGGATATCCCTTATATGTTATGTATTTCTTTTCTCTTGTTGCTCTCAGAATTCTCTGTCTTTGGCCCTTGACATTTTGATGAGTATGTGTCTCGGAGTTGGTCTATTTGGATATTTTTTGGATGGAATTACATTGTACTTCTTGGACAGGGATCTGTCTTTCAATAAGGTTGGGAAATTATCTACCATTTTTTCTTCAAATATTTCTTCTGCCCCTTTTGCTGTCATTTCTTTCCCCAAGACCTTGGTCAATTTTTTTTAAATTCTTTTCTTCATCTGTTCTTTTGTATGTTCACTTTCAGAGGCCATTTCTTCAAGTTCACCAATCCTTTCTTCTGCCTCCTCAAATCTGCTCTTATATGATTCCAATGTTTTTTAAATTTCATTGATTGCACCTTTCATTCCCATAAGATCTGCTATTTTTCTATGTATGCTTTCAAATTCTTCTTTGTGCTCATCCAGTGTCTTCTTTTTTTATTTTTTTATTTTTGTCTTTATTTTTATATTTTAATATTATATTCAAAAAATATGAGGTCCCCATATACCCCCCACTCCCTCACTCCCCCTCCCCCCATAGTAACAACCTCCTCCATCATCATGAGACATTCATTGCATTTGTTGAACACATCTCTGAGCACCACCGCACCTCATGGTCAATGGTCCACATTATAGCCCACACTCTTACACCTTCAATCCAGTGGGCCATGGGAGGACATACAATGTCCAGTAACTTTCCCTGCAGCATCACCCAGAACAACTCCAAGTCCCATAAACACCTCCAGTGTCTTCTTAATATCCTTAATCTCTTTGGCCATCTCATTGAATTTATTAAGAAGATCTCTTTGAACACCTATAATTTATTGTCTCAACTCCTTTATGTCATCTGGAGGCTTATCTTGTTCCTTTAACTGGGTCTTAGCTTCCTATTTCTTGGTGTGGATTGTACTATTTTTGTTGGTGTCTTGGCATCTGGCTTACTAGAGTATTTATTCTGGGTGCAGTTTTTCTCTTTAGTTTAGGGCTTCCTATCATTTCTCCCTTGCTGGTTGAGCAGAAGGAGCCAAGCATGTAGTTGGTGCTGTAAGCTATGGAGGCTCAAGCTGCCCTCATTGTGCCAGGGGCCAATGAAGCTTCTTCCAACTTTCTCCTTTGCCAGGGGTAGGGACAGAGTCACAGCTATATAGAATATCCCAAGTGCAGGCCTAGACTGTAGTTGCCCAGAGAGACTGATGAAGCTTCATAACTTTTTCTCCCCTGCCTGGGACAGGGATGGAGCTGCAGGTGTGGGCAGCAATCTATGCAGTGCAGGTCCAAGATGACTGCAGTTGCCCTGGTAGACTTCTGATTTTTCAGTCTTTTACAGCCAAAGTTACCTGCAGTTGCCTGTATAGGCTGGTGCAGGGCTCCTCAGGCTTCTCCCTGCCAGAGGCAGGGCTGAAAGCCTAGGTGGGCTGCAGGATGATCTGCATGAAAGAAACTGGTTCCTGCCAACACTGAGAATTTCAGTCAGCCTTGCTTCCCCTCAGGCTGGAGGTGAAGTCAGAACAGTGGCTACTGGCCTCTTTTTGACTTGGGCTGGTTCACACCCCAGCTGTTCCCAGGGTTATATCTTAGCCAGCTGAGTCTACCAATCAGCAGTCCAAATTGGCAGCCAACTGTCTCCACCTTCCCCATTTCTGGGAAATGGAGCTTCCAATTCCAGCCACAGAATAGCCTCTGGGGTGGCTCCTGCAGCTAGAGTAGGATAGTCACCAGCCTCCATGGATTGGCTGGTAATTTCCCAGAGAGGCTGATGCAGGTCTCTGCAGCTTCCTACCTGCTGGATATGGCACTGGGGCCTAGGCTTGAGCTGTAATATGATCTGGGTGGGAAGAAGCCGGTCCCCACCAGCACTGGGATCCTCGGTTTACCCCGCTTCCTGCAGTGCCAGGCGCAGAGTTATGTTGGTGGCTACCCACCTCTTTCTGACTTGAACAGGCTCAAACTTTAGCTGTTCTCAGGATTATACCATAGCACACTGAATTTACTCATCAGTAGCTGAAATTCATGCCCAACTGACTCTTCCTCCCCCATTTTGGGGAAGTGGAGCTTTCAGTTCCAGCCATGGAACAGCTCCCAAGGTGCCTTGTGCCTCCAGTGGATGATAAGCACTGACCTCCGTGGCATGGAATACTCTACTTATGAGTCTTCTCTGAAGATTCATCTTCAGATGAATCTTCTACTCCTTCAAGGATATTGCAGGATGCTCTTCTGGCTTCCTGGAGCACCCAAACAGGTGCTTCAGCTAGCTCCAGGGAGCTCTTTGTGTTTACTAACTGCCCTGTAGCAGGAGCTGATTCTAGGAGCTCCTTACTCTGCCACCATCTTGCTGGTTCCTCTAATATATATTTTATATATATATAAATATTTTAAAGATACATAGATTACACAAAATGTTACATTAAAAAATATGGGAGGTTCCCATATGGCCCACCCCCACATCCCCCATTTTTCCTTCATCAACAACTTCTTTCATTAGTGTGGTGCATTCATTGTATTTGCTGAATACATTTTAGAACACTGCTACACAGCATGAATTATAGTTTATGGTGTGGATTACACTACCCCAGTCCACCTAGGGGGTTATGGCAGGATATAAAATGTCCTTCATCTGTCCCTGCAATATCATTCAGGACAACTCCATGTCCCCAAAATGCTCCATATCACAACTCTTACTCCCTCTCCCTGCCCTCAGTAGCTTCCATGACCACAATCTCCACATCAGTGACATAATTTTCTTCCATTGCTAGAGTCACAGTGGTTCTATAGTAGAATACCAGCAAGCCCACTAAAATCTGTAATATATTCCTCCATCCTGTGTAACTTGGGATGGAGATGTCCACTCCATCTCTAAATCAAGAGGGGGCTTAGATCCCACATGACTGATGGATGCAATTCTCCTGCTTGCAGTTGTAGACATTCTTGGTTGCCTGGTGTGGTGGTTGACCATTATACTTCCCCATCAGTTGATCTGGGTAAGTCCAATGAAACACAGAGTAGGTGTTCCAACTCTGTTGAGGTTCAGGGCCCAGATGACACATGGACCATCCAGAGATTCAAGTCTTCTGAGCATACACAAACTGCAGCATCAGTCACAGGTTCAGTAAAAATGAAAGAAGAGGCATGTGTAGAGAGGTCACATCTGAGTCCAACTCCATCACAGTAAGGAGCACAAATTCCAAAGTAAGGCCCACTGCAAAGCAATGAATTTACAGTCATCTGTCATGACTATAGGACCTGTGTGTCTCTGTAGCCCTCAGGAGCACCAGTATCTGGGGTTGTATCTACTTTGGCTGTCTTTCAGATCCTTCTGAGATGTGCATAAGTGCGACCCCTCTGATGACCTTCCAACTCATTTTGAAATCTCTTAGCCATATAAATTAATTTGTCTTTACCACTTCCCCCTTTGATTTAAGGAATTTTTCTAGTTGCATCACCAGCAGGTGATTGGTAGCAATCCATCAGCACTAGGTAGGCTCATCCCTGGGTGTCATGTCCCACGCTGGGGAGAAGGCAGTGTATTTACATGCTGAGTATGGCTTAGAGAGTGGCCACATTTGAGCAACATGGAGGCTCTCAGGAGGTAACTCTTAGGCACCCTGCAGCTCAAGGCCTAGTTTAAATATCAAGCACAGAAGCTCATAAGCATAGTCATCAGTACAAAGGGCCCATCATTGGACCATTATTCTTCATGGGTCTTTTCCCTTGCACCTGGGGGATTATGTTCTTCCACTGGGGGATGCAACAGAGCTGCCCAGGATGGGAACTCAGCACTACCTCAGTTGTCATGTGTAACTCTATTCACTATGACAATATACAATGAACATCTGAACATATCTATATATCCTATATGCATACCCTGGAGAACTCCCTCCCATGCATGCATTCCCTTTCAATGACACCGCTCACCAGTACTCTTGCCCTGTCATAGTGGATCCCCTCTGTGATCCAAAATTTCTTCAAAAATTAAGTCTAATATATTGCCAAATCCAATTAGAATGATAATGAAACAGTATTGGCATGCTTATAGATTAGACATAGAATTTATAATAATTTAGAAAAACTAAAATAAAGAAATAAATTGGGATATTAAAAAATGAAAAATATCATAAAACTTTGTTCCTGATATTCTGTGTTTCATCATTGTAATAGGTGTTGCCCTGCAAGTACAGTGGCAAAGCAATCTCTTCCATTCCTTCGGCAGTATCTACATCATTTAAAAAATTTTTAATTTTAACTTCTAAAGTTTTAGATCACAGTAAAATCACATATACAATTAGGTGACTCCCATATACTCAATATCAAACCCTTTTCCCCCTTCCTCAGCAATGATCTTTTTACATGTGCATGTTGCACTTGCTACAGCTGATGTACCGATATTAAAATATAACTACTAACTGTGATTCCGTTATGGCTTACATTATGGCTTATATTTTAGACTGTATACTTTTTGGTTACTGTATAGTTTACATTATGTTTTACATTTTTGACTATTCACTTTTATATATTTTTGGTGAAATTTAACAGGGCTTACATCCATTTTTGTAAGATCTTGTGGAACACTTCCGTTGCCCTCCAGTAACCCCCACTTCCATCTATTCTATTCCTCTCTCCCACTCCCCTCAAGGCCCACAGCGACAACCAAGCTTCACTGCTTGGAGAACAAGATTCATAGATACTTACAACAATGCTGAGGGCTTGACACTCTAGTCTATCCTCCCCCTTTGGGAACCACCCATGCTCTTGAGAGACACCCTTTCCTCTGTTTGAGAATATCAGGCCTCCCCAGGATGGGGGTACAATAACTTCCCACTCATTGTACATATCTCCACCCACTAATAAAACAAAATATGAGAAGATGAACCCTCACACACTCCCTAGAAGTCTGTCCCAGGTACATCCTGTGCCAAATGTTCCCCATCAAACACCTTAAACAAGTATCCTTTCCTTAATATATTTTCTAAAGAGTTTTCTGAACATATAGTTTTAATCACATACCTGACAATCTCCCATGTTTTCCCCCTCACCCAACCCTTCTCCTCAACTACATGGGCCAGCTGACCCACCCTCCCAACCCTAACCCCCCAAGCCTTCAAAGTCCCACCCAATAGTATACCGATGTCATCATCTTATCCCTTCACTCCACAAAAACTTACCCACATTTTATCATAGATTTCTCTCATGTAGACATCAGCTCACACACACACCCCCCCCCCATTTCCTATAAGCATATCGTCCAGTCTCTAGCTCTCTGAAACAGTCTGATTTGCTTAATTCATGTCAGAGAGGATATATAGTATTTGTCCTTGAATGTCTGGGTTACTTCACTCAACATAAGGTCCTCAAGGTTCATCCATGTTATCCCATGTATTAGTACTGTATTCTTTCTTACAGATGAGTAGTATTCTGTTGTATGTATATACTACATTTTGTTTATCCATTCATCTTTTGATGGGCATTTGGGTTGATTCCAACTTTTGGCAAAAGTGAATAATGCTGCTATGAACATTGGTGTGCATGTATCAGTTTATGTCCTGGTTTTCAGTTCTTCTGGGGATATACCCAGCAGTAAAATTGCTGGTCATATGGCAAATCTGTAGCTAGTTTTTGAGGAACTGCAAAACTGTCCTCCAGAATGGCTGGATTCTTCCACATTTCCACCAACTGTGGATAAGGGTTCCCATTCGTCTGCATTCTCTCCAACACTTGTAGTTCTCTATTTCTTTAATAGCCTCAAGTCTAATTGGTAAGATGGTATCTCATTTTAGCTTTGCTATGTATTTCTCTAATAGGTAGTGATGTTGAGCATTTTTCATGTGTCTTTTATCCATTTGTATTTCTTCTTTGGAGAAGCATCTGCTCAAATCCCTTGCCCACATTTTGAATGAGTTGTTTGTCTTTTTATTTTTGAGAAATAGGATTTTTTATATATGTTGGATATTAGGATCCTATCAGATATATGATTATTAAATATTTTCTTCCATTGGGCAAGCTGTCTTTTTACTTTCTTGATAATCGCCTTTGAGGTGCAAAATACTTTAATTTTGAGGAGGTCCCATTTATCTATTTTTTCTTTGGCTTTTGTGTTTTGGATGTGAAGTTCATGTAGCAATTTCCTATTACAAGTTCCTGTAGATGCTTCCCTACATTGTCTTCCAAGGTCTTTATGGTCTTGGCTCTTATATTTAGATCTCTCATTTATTTGAGTTGATTTTTGTATAAGGCATGAGTTGGTAATCCTCTCCTTCTTTTGCATATGGATATCCAATTCTCCAAGGACCATTTGTTTAAGAGGCCATTCTTCCCAGTTTAGTGGGCTTTGTACTTTCTTGAATATCAGATGACTGTATATATGAGGATGTGTGTCTGAACTCTAAATTCAGTTTCATTGGTCAGTGTGTCTATCCTTCTGCCAATATGATGTCGTTTTGACCACTGTAGCTTTATTGTATGATTTAACATCAGGTAATATTTTTCCTCACATTTCATTTTTCGTTTTCAAATGTCTTTGACTGTTTGGGGCCACTTTCCCCCCAAATAAATTTCATAGTTAGTCTTTCCAGTTCATTAAAAAATTCTGTGTTGATTTTTATTGGGTTTGCACGTTAACTGTGTAGATGAGTTTGGATAGGAAAGTCATCTTAATGATGTTTATTCTTCCTATTCAAGAACAGGGAGTATTCTTCCATTTATTTAAGTGTTCTTTGATTTCTTTAACATTGTTGTGTAGTTTTCTCTAATATAAGTCCTTTACATGTTTAAATTTATTCCTACTGATATATGGCTGACAGGGAGCTGTACAGAACATACGTCCAGGGTGCATGGTAATGTTTGGATATACTCATAGTGGCAACAATTAAAAACCACAGCAGGGGGGTGGTACTGGGTTCCTGGCCAGTGTGCTCTGTTGTGGTCCATAGGGGAACAGCGACAGTCTCCCAGGTGCAGCAGCAGGGACCGGGAGGGAGTGAGGTTTCAACAGTGAGCCCCTGATGCTAATGACTATGCTTGTGAGCTGATAAGCCTAAAATAAGAACAAGGCCTAGAGCAGCATTGTGCCTGGGAATTTCCTCCTGTCAGCCTTCATGTTACTCAAATGTGGCCAGTCTTGAAGCCAAACTCAGCTTGTAAATGCAATGCCTTCCCCCCAGCATGGGACATGACACCCGGGGATGAGCTTCCCAGGCACCAAGGGATCACTATCAACTACCAACTGATGATGCAACTGGAAAATGACCTTGTACAGAAGGTTCAATGCGGATCAGCAGAATATCCCTGTCTACATAAAATAACATGACTTTAAAATGCTGTTTGACCTAATGTAACAGGGAAATGGAAAGGATAAATGAGTTTATATGGCTACGAGTCTCTAAAAAAGAGTCTGGAGGCTGTCAGAAGGATTGCCCTTATGCACAGCTGAGCAGAGTCTAAGAGACAGATAAAGCAGATACAACCCCCAGGTATTGGTTCCTTTGAGGACTAAAGAGACCCATGGGAGTTATGGTCATGGCAGATGGGGTTAACTACCAGGTCAGATGGCCCCTCTTTGGAACTGGTGTTTATGTGTGATGAATCTCTGGACTCAGATGGGAGCTCTCTTCATAAGACTTTCATGCTAATGTGCTGGAGTTGCAGTAAGTGTTGGGGTTTAAGATATATTTAGGGGATTTGAATCTCTGGACTGACAATGTGATAGCCAGGTCCTGAGCCTCAACAGACTCCAGCACCTACAATCTGATTTATTGGACTCAGCACACTCAGCTAAGATGGAGTTGAGGAAGGACAACCACCACACCATGGAGCCTAGAGTGCCTACAATTGAAAGCAGGAGGATTGCATCCAGTATCTATGTGGAATCTGAGACTCCTCTTGACATAGAGATGCCATGGACATAACCAATCCAAGGTCCACAAAGAAAAGTTGGCATTGGAGTGGAGTGGGAAAAGTGGACAGGGTGGCTGATATGGGTATGGGGAATGGCAGGAAGAGATGAGATGGGGAGGCGCCTTTGGGACTTAGAGTTGCCCTGGATGGTGCTGCAGGGGCAATCACTGGACATTGTAAATCCTGCCAGGGCCCACTGGATGGAATGTTGGAGAGTATGGGCCATGAGGTGGACCCTTGACCATGAGGTGCAGAGGTGCCCAAAGATGTACTTACCAAATGCAATGGATGTGTCATGATGATGGGAATGAGTGTTGCTGGGGGGGGAGAGGTGGGGTGGGGGTGGTGGGGTTGAATGAGACCTCATATATATATATATTTTTAATGTAATATTATTACAAAGTCAATGAATAAATAAATAAATAAATAAATTTATTCCTAGGTATTTGATTTTATAATTGGTATTGCAAATGGTATTTTTTCTTGATTTCCTCCTCAGATTGTTTAGTATTGGTGTAGAGAAATCCTACTGATTTTTACACATTGGTATTATAAACTGTGACTTTACTGAACACATTTATAAATGCTAGAAGCTTTGTTTTAGATTTCTCATGGCTTTCTATGTAGAGAATCATGTCATCTGTAAAGTGTGAAATTTTACCTCTTCCTTTCCAATTTGGATGCCTTTTATATCTGTTTCTTGCCTCATGCCTGACAAGGTACTTCTAACACAATTTTAAATGGGAGAGGTGATAATGGGTATTCTTGTCTTGTTCTTAATCTTAGAGGGAAAGATTTTACAATTTCAGCATGTATATGATGTTAGATGTGTGTTTTTCATATATATCCTTTATCCTGTTCAGAAAGTTTCCTTCTATTCTTATCTTTTGCAGTATTTTTATTAGGAAAGGATGGGTAGTTTGTCAAATGCTTTTTTCTACATCTATAGATATGATCATGTGATTTTTATTTGACCTGATTATATGGTGTATTACTCTGATTAAGTTTCTTATGTTTAGATTTCATTGCATACCAGGGATGAAATCCACTTTGTCATGGTGGATAATTCATTTGATGTGTTGCTGAATACAATTAGCAAGTATTTTGTTAAGGATTTTAGTATATAGGTTCATTTGAGAGTTTGGTCTGTTAATTTTCTTTCTCGTGGTGTCTTTGTTTGCCTTTGGTATTACGGTAATGTTGACATCATAGAATGAGTTACACAATGTTTCTTTTATTTCAATTTTTTGTAAGAGTTTAAGCAGAATTGGAGGTAGTTCCTTCCAGATGTTTGGTGGAAGTCACCTGCGAGGCTGTCTGACCCAGGGCTCTCCATATTTGGGAGGATTTAATGACAGGTTTTTTCTCTTTACTTGTGATTGGTTTGTTGAGATCATCAGTTTCTTCCTTTGTTAATGTCAACTGCTTATGTGTTATTGCTGGTATATAGTTTTTCAAAATATCCTCCTATGATTCTTTTTATTTCTGTGGGTTCAGTGGTGATATCCCCTTTCTCATTTCTTATTTTGTCTATTCACATCTTTGCTCTTTTTTCTGTGTTAAACAAACACAGGAAAAAGCTAAGTGTTTGTCAATTTTATTGGTTTTTTCAAAGAACTAACTCCTTGTTCTGTTTATTTTTTCTAGTGCTTTCTTATTTTCCTTTTCATTTAGTTCTGCTCTGAAATTTGTTCTTTCTTTCTTTCTTCATACTTTGGAGTTATTTATTCTTTCAATAATTCCTCTAAATGTGCAGTTATTTGTTTGATTTTAGCTATTTTTCTCTGTTGATATATGAATTTATGGCTAAAAATTTCCCTCTCAGTACAGCTTTTGCTGCATCCCATAAGTTTTAATATGTTGTGCTATCATTTTCACTTATTTCAAAGTATTTGCTGATTTCTTTTGAGATTTCCTCCTGGGCCCACTGTTTGTCTAAGAGTGTGTTACTTAACTTCTATATCCTTGTGCCTAATCTGGTTCTCCAGCCCTTGCAGACTTTCAGTTTCATCCCACTGTGGTCAGAGAAATTATTTTGTATGATTCCAATCTTTCTGAATTCATTGAGACTTTCTCTGTGGCCTAGCCTGTGGTCTATCTGGGAGAATGATCCATATGCACTTGAGAAGAATATATTTATGCTTTATTTTGTTGTAGTGTTCTGCATATGTCTATTACGTTCAGATTCTCTAATAAATTATTCAAACCTTTGTTTCTTTATTGATTCTCTGTCAAGATGTTCTGTCTAGTGATGATAATGGTATATTAAAGTCTCCCACAATGATTGTGGAGTCATCTATTCCTCCATTTAGTTTATCCAGTGTTTGCCTCATGTATTTTGAGGCACACTGATTAGGTGTATAAATATTTATGATTGTTCTTTCTTGATAGATTACCACTTTTACTAATATGTAGTGCCAATTTTTGTCTCTCACAATAGTTTTGTTTTTAAAGTCTGTTTTGTCTGATATTAGTATAGTTACTTTTGCCTTTTTTGGTTATTAGTTGCTTGTAATATGATTTTTCAGCTATTCACTTTCAACCTTCTTGAATCACTGGGTCTGTGGTGAATTTCATATAGACAGCATATAGATGGGTCACATTTCCTTATCCATTCTGCCAATCTGTGTCTCTTGACAGGTGAGTTTAATCCATTAACATTCAGTGCTATTACTCACAAGAAATTACTTACATTAGCCATATTTTCTTTGAAGTTGTGTGTGTCATATGTTGTTTTTATTTCTTTTTTGTCTTTTATGTTCATCTTAAACTGTCCTCCAACACCGACTTCAGTTTTTTTCTTTCAAGCTACAGAATTCCCCTTAGTATTTCTTGAAGAGCACATTCATTATTGGCATACTCTGTTAGTTTCTGTTTATCTGTGAATATTTTGAGCTCTCCATCAATTTTGAATGCCAGTTCTACTCAATAGAGTATTCTTGGCTGGAAACTTTTTTCTTTTAGTATCTTGACTATGTCATACCACTGTCTTCTTGCATCCATGGTTTCAGATGAGAAATCAGCATTCAATCTTATTGAGCCTCCCTTGTGTTCAATGGTTCTCTTTTCTCTTGCTGCTTTCAATATTTTCTCTTTGTCTTGAGCATCAGATAATTTCACAGATATGTTTTGGACTAGGCCTTTTGGGATTTATACTGTTTGGGTTGTGCTGTGATTCCTGGGCATGTACCATCCATCTCCCTCAGTAAGTTTGGGAATTATTCAGCCATTATTTCCTCCAAAAAACCTTCTGTCCCCTTTCCCTTATCTTCTCCTTCTGAGATATTTGTGCATTTTGTGTTGTCATTCAGATCCCTAAGTCTCTATTGGATTTCTTCTAACTTCTTATCTAATAATTCTACTCTTTCGTTGATTTCAGATTTAATGCTTCCCACCTCAATAATTCTTTCCTCTGCCTATTTAATTCTGCTGTTATTTGCTTAGAGTGTTTTTTAAAATTTTTTTTTATTCTTGGATTGTGCCATTCATTACCAACAATTCTGTTATCTTTTTCCATATGTTTACAATTTCTTCAGTACACTATGCAAGTGTTTTCTTAATATCCTTAATCTCTTCTTTCACTTCATTATAATGATCCATGATATTAGTTTGGACATCTTTGTTAAGTTGTTCAATGCTCTGCTTCTCTTCCTGGTTTTAAGTTTTTTTCATTGGTGTGGCCATGTCTTCCTGATTATTGGTATGTTTTGTAATTTTTTGTGGCTCTCTGCTCATCATTTTATCTTGATGGGTTTCTTCAGTTGGTTATGTCCTCCATGTAGTCTCAGGTTTTATTTAGTTGCTGTTTTTGTGGGTGTATTAAGTCTTCTATTTTATACATTTTTCTTCTTATTTTATTTGCTTGTTGTTGTCTAAGTTCCCTTGAATGAAAAAGTTTACATCCAGTGGAAGCAAAAGAAGTGAAAAAAAAAAAGATTTAATAGTAATATTGATAGTAAATGTTAGCAGAAGAATCATATAAGACCTAAGGGATTGGATATTAAACTCATGTAACTGTGTAGAAATACAGGAATAAAAAAGTGGTGCACCTACAAGGAAATGGGAAACTGAATATCAAAAATAATATAGTGTGAATTAACAGGTCAGTATGATGAAGAGAGAGGGAAAGAGAAAAGAAAGGATAAAAATAGAAAGTTAATAAAGGATAGAAAACAAAACGGTTAGAATTAAAAAGTCAGAAAAATTGGGGACTAAACAAAGGTAATTGGAATGTAAGGACAACAACAGAAGGTGGAAGTTAGAAAGATGCAGGAGGGAAATGAGACAGCATTGATTGCCAGAATAAGTACACACAGAAATGAGAAAATCAAGAAAGTGGAATCACAGCAATCAAGAAACAAGCTGGCAGCATCGAAATGACTCTCAGTCTCTTTGAAAGAGAGCACCCACACCTTCCTGGGAACCCTAAATATGCTCTTGGAAGCTTATTAAGCACTTCCTGCTGTCCCCCTCCATAGAGGAGTTGTACAGGACTAGTTAATTGCCTGGCTCCACCTTCTCCCAGACTAATTTTCCCTATCCCAGGGAGGTTAGGTAAATCAGACTGCCTCAGCAGATTTACCTCTCCCTTCTTCCTGGTTTCTCCAGAGGCCAGTTGGTATGCTTCTGAAAGCTAAAAAAAGGGGGGTCCAGATCATAGAACCCACACTCAGGGGACCCCTCTCCACCTTTCATCAGAACCCTCTCACTCTCAGAATTTGTCTCTTCTAGCTGACTGACTGGCAAGAGTCAGGGAATGCTGTGGCTTCCTGCCCTGAGGGAGGGGCTCAGCTGTCCAATAGCTCCTGCATGAAGCATCAGAAACTCATGGTTTCACCTTGCACAATCATTCTTTTTGTTATGCTCTCTGCAGATGGATGCCCTTAAGCCTCCTGCTTTTTGGGTTCCCAAAACAGCTCAGTCGGGAAGGATTTTGCTGCACTCAGTTGTTTTATTTAGGCGAGATGATGTAGGTGCACTTAATCTGTCACCATCTTGCCTCTCTCGATTTTTTTTTCTTGATTGAATTCTTTATGCAAAGTCTTTGTTAATTTCAGAAGAAAATAAGTTAATATAGGAAGGAAGAGAAGTTGGGAAGAGTGCTGGTGAAGGAAGGGATGGGTCAGTGTGAAAGGATGTTTGTGCAGGAATGCCAAACCCAGCAACTAGACAGGGTGAAGGACATGTCACTGCTATTTGATAGGATTTGTCACCTTGTTGGTGAATGAATTGCAATTGCTTAAATAATTTTATCATATCACAGTTTACATAATGATTTCAAGTACTTTTCACTAGTGAATCAATTTTCTCAGTTTATTCAACTATTTTAAAAGCAGAAAACTGGGAATGATATCTACCCTTTCCCCCCGCATACCATCTAACTCTGTAGGGCACAGCTTTCTACTGGGATTCCCTCATTTTTGTCTGGAGCCAGAACCCTCAGCCCAGAAGAGAAGTGGCTCTTCTCCTTCAAGACCCCCAGCACTTGCCCTCTGAATTTGAGTCATTTTCTGGTTGCATAGCAAACAGGAAATCTGCTTCTCCTCCCCTGGGTCTGACCAAGGCCAACAGACATTGAGCAGTGGGGCCAGGACTGATGAGACCACAGTCAGCAGTAGCCATGTTTAAGGGTAAAGAACACATGTTGAGTTCTGGACCTCAGAAATTCAGGGTCACCCCATTCTTCTCTGCACCCCACCTTGGTCTGCAGGCAACATCTTCAGACTATCACACATAGCTTCAGAGAGAGGGAACCCACCCCATTCCCCACAGACAAAACACCAAAGGTCAGCCCGAATAGGGGTCCTGAATGTGAAAGAGAGCCCAGTGCTGACCCTGGTTCTTCCTTGCCTCTTCACGTTTATGGGTCTTGGTCTGTCCCTTTCCTTCACATGGCCTCAGTGTCCCCATCCCTAAATGAGGGCCTAGGACTCATATGTCAGTTGTAGAATTGGAATAGAGCCTGAGGGAGCTTTTGTTGATTCACTATCTTTTACCTTATTTATCCTTGAGTAAGACAGCATAAGAAAACTATGTCTAGAATTAAATTCATGATCATCTTTGGGAATGGTTATTATAAAAAGAAACTAATATTTTAATCACAGATATTTTTTTGTTTAAAAATTATTTCAAAGCTGTTTTGACTCTTGACCCCTAACTGAAATCCTAAAATGACTGGGCATAAATAAGACATTAACAGAGTAAGGGATTTATTGTTCTTTTATTATTCTCCCAATTACTATGAACAATTAAAAGAATCAGGGAGTTATTGTTAAGTAAAAACAGTTCAGGAGAGTGACTGTGGCTCATGTATTGAGTGCCTGTCTCTGACATGGGAGATCCTGGGTTTGGTTCCTGGTGCCTTCTGAAAAACACAACAAAAAGGAAACACCAAGGAAACAAATGAAAAAAAAAACCTCAGGGGATAAGTGATGATTTCTCACTTAAAATGTCCCAGGTTCAATCTCTGGCCCTGGGACCTCAAAAAAACCCACCACATCACAAAAATTCAAAGCCCCTTATCTGGCAGATCCAGTCACAGAAATTCCTCTATTGTTTTATTTTTCCATAAATAATATAACACCAGTTTGTTATTTCATTTATATACCAAACTCTCCTAACTGGCTCTCCTGTTCATAGAAATCCTTTAAATAAAATACATTCCAAGAACTAAAAGCATCTGTATGTAGTTAAGATTTCTACTTGGAAATCATCATCAGGACTAACAGGGATGCCTAGGCCCGCCATGACCCTGGACCACCACGTGGCATTAATCTGCATCTTCTGCCCACAGGATCAGAGCTGTGAAAGGGGGGCTGTGTATCTGTGGGTCTCGGGCCCAGGAGGAACAGGACTCAGAGAAGGTGACCACTCAGGGGATGGCTGGTGGGGAAAGGCAGAGAATGAGCAGGATTCTGCTGCCCAAAAACAGCATTTGTCCTGAGCTTATGGAGGAATGGGAGGGTTAGGGAATATATAAAAAGGACAGGCAGGGCGAAAGGAGTTGTCTTAAATTGTCATGTTTCCATGCAAAAAAAAATCATGTACAATTGTGTTAAAGCACCTGTAAACAGAGTGATAGAGAGGGTATATTGTGTACTTTTAAGTTAATATGCATAGACATATCTAAATAGGTAGACATTAATATTGGTGTGAATGTGTCTGTAGGTAAATATAGCCACAGTTAGTTTGGCCTCACTGGCCCCAGGGCCTATAGTCAGTCTTATTTAGGCAACTGCGTGAAGTAGGAAACAGGGTTGTGGTCTGTAGACCAGGACAGAAAGTGGTCATAAGAGACCCAGGTGGGACTTTGCCTTGATTTAGGAGTCCCCATGGGAGTTTACTTTAAGAAAGTCAGTTGACATTAATAAAAGGATTAGGAAGCCATTATAAATGGCATTACTTGGCCTAGAATTGTCTCTTAATAAACAAACATCTATCTACTGTTATGGATTAGTGATATTAACCAGACTCAGACTTTGAATAAAGTTCCAATTGAGAGCTTCATTAGCTGTGCAGTGACTGTCTCATCCTATGCGGAGGAGACAGCAGTCCTGAGTTAAGGGAAGAGGTGTTTTTATAGCCTTTGAGGATGGGGGGGGAGAGTTACTAGCAAGCAAGCAGGCACAGAAGCAGAACACTGTGGTTAGCTGAAGATAGTGTATTTATTTTTTTCTTTTTTAAAAGCCCTTTCTTGTGAACAGTCCCATGTTATTTTTTGGCACTTTTCTTGGGGACAGCCCTAAGTTATTTACTGACACTCACCTTGGAGACTTCCTAAGTTATTTATTTATCTGAAGGCACATGCAATTCCCATTTCCTAATGTAGTTCTATTCCTATTTTCCCAATGTGGCCTTACCGTTACACTACCAAGAAATGAAAGACCTTCCAAATGGTGTGTTTAACTTTATGATGATTGTCATCCTGTGCAGCAGCCCTTGGGGATGCATCCCTAGGAGGAGGCTTCCCTAGGAATCTCTCCACATTGAAAGCCCTCAGCACAGGGTCAGGGACAAATCATTTGTGGGAGGGGCTTAGCAGTGTTGGGAATGCTGATGAGTCATTTCAGATATAGTAGCTTTAAAACTCTCATGACTGGCTTGCCTAGCTGTCACTTTTGCAGAAAATCCTCTTGAGAAAATACCTGTGAAGAAATAAATTTATTTTGAGATCTTTGAGGCACAGCAAAACTCAAATAATTACACTTGCAATTGTCTTAAAATTAGCCCAATAAACATTTTTTAGCCATTTAGCATTAACTGGCTTTGCATACCCCAGGAAACTAGCTCAACATAGGCTCTCAATTTGTAGGTAAGCAGGGATGTTTATATGGTCCCAAGCTACCTTGGCACTCCTTACCCTGCTTCCCCTTCAGTGGACTCCTTCCCACCTGTGGCCTTTGGAAGCTTTTCTGTAGGGGTCCATCCTACAAAACAATCAACACCTTGTCCAATGAATAGATTGTCACTGCCATCTGGTGGTTATGTCTTCTGGGTCAACAACAAAATCCTCCATTTAAATTCCCCTCAGTTGCACATCCTGTTAATGTGCTTCCTGTGTTCCCTGAGCATGTGAATTGTGGAATTTCCTTTCCGACCCAAAAAGGGGCTTCACCTGGTGTTCCACTGCTTTTTCTTTAGCTGCCCCAAGGGTAGAGAGGGAAGCAGTGGAAGGGGAGCAGATACCTGGATCCTGGCCCCAGATTTGGACAGGAGTATGTCCCAAGTGGGAAACATATCATGGGGAGTCAAGAAGGAGGAACAGGTGCCGGAGAGCATCCTCCCTTCACCCAGACTCTTCTCTCCATATTTTATCCCAGCTCCAGCTGTCACACCCAGGCTCCGATTGTAGCACTGGGGACATCTTGATCACACATATGTGATGTTACACTGGGGCACCACTTCACATCTCCCTCCTCCCCCCAGGTGCTTGGCTCCCTCCATGGAATCCCCACCCTCTCAGAGCCCTCCCTCTCTTATGCCCATCAATGCTCTGCTGTGTCCTTTTAGGAAATGTCCACAGAGATCTAGAAAGTTCATCTGGATAGAAGCTAAATGTCTGCCTCCATGCCAGTGATTCTCTAATAGGGGTAGGAAAAGTGAGGAATGGGATTTGCTCCAGACTGGGGGTTTCCCAGAGGCCCTCTAATTTTCAACCTGCGACCTGGTTGGGGGGGGGGAGTAGTTGAAAGAAGCCTGTGGCTGTATCCCATACTCCATTTACACTGATGCTTCTAGCTTTCAGAATGTCTGGATTTGAAAGAATTGATTGAAATCTGCTATGGGTTTGGGAGCAAAGGTAAGGGATTGTATCTTTTTTTTCTATCTGGTTGCACCATCCTCTTTTTGGTGCTTCATTTTGCATGTGGGGGCAGGGGCTGCACCTCACTGCACAGGTCTGGGATGCCTTTATTTTTTAACAGGAGGTTCCAGGAATTGAACCTGAGTCCTACATATGGTAAATGGGAGCTCAATTGCTTGAGACATGCTGCTTCCTTAGAGTTGCATCTGAAATGATCAACCAAGCCTGAAGCCATCTATAGGAAATTATTCTCAGATAACTAAAAGAACTTCATAAATGCCACATTTGGGAACCTGCACTAAATTCCTGTGAAAGTTGACATCCTTCCATCTAAGCTCAGAAGCTTCCTGTGGAATAACAGTGTGAAGACTGGTCTCTAAAGGTAAGTTAATTCTTAAGCTGAAATTCAACAAGTGTTTTAGGCAAAGTCCCCATAGTGGTGACCCATTTGGGGATGAGACCTTTATCCTTGGATTGCCCTTCATATATCTCTGCTTTGGGATCTGGTTTTGGCTGTGAAAATCCTGGGGAGGCCTGTGGAAGGAGGTTGGTAGGGGAAGACCATAGGATGGCCAGCCAGTGGCCACTATATGGAGCTGATGCCAACCTTGGCCTGAGAACACAGAGACCGCTGATCCCCAGATTTGGGGAAGGGCAAATGGGAACCATCTGTGATCTTATGTATGCAATTGTCAGGGATTCTGTTTATTCCAGGCAAGGTGTTAAGACATCAATAACAATACTATGGGAAGTAATACCGATAGAAGTGACTACTAGTCACTGCTCTCTGATAAGAATTGTTTCAATATTCACAGTTCCTCAAGGGGGAGGGGACTGGGCTTTTTATACAGGAGAAGGCAGGGACACTTCTGTAAAGGGGTGTGTGGACCTATGTAGAGTGGGTGCCTGGGTTTGATCTGTGACTGATGTGTGACCCTCCCTCCTGCTGATAGCTCACCTGGCCCAAGTCTTGCTGGCAGTAGGAGCCTTGGTTGATCCAGGCTGCCTGGTAACATGGGCAGAGGGATTTCCTCCAAAAAATGTTCCATGACTATGTCAAAGGGGCCTCCCCAAGGCTGGAGATATACTCAGGGTATCTTCTATCACAAGGCTCAAAGAAAAGTTCTGTCCATAGCATCATCTCCATCTTTTTTTGTAAAAACGTGGCCTTATGAATTGTTGATGGTAATCTGCCTTGTCTATCAGCCAGCTATGCAGAGAACTGTCTCTCTCCTTTTGTATGTAAATAGAGGAGGGCCTCAGAGTCTTTAGTGTTAGGAGTAAATTACCTCTGTCTCTTTTTTTTCTGGGATGAGAGGGGCCACTCACACCCCCAGTTACACTTACCAGGCTGCCCTTTCTCCTCATTCCTCTATTTTTCACCCTGTTCATGATCATTTTTATTTTTATTTTTTTGAGTTCTTGTGACCAAGAAAACAGCTGCTTAAAGATTTGTGTACAAGATTGTATGTGGAAATATTTCCCATTCTCTTGAGTAAATATTTACAAGTGGGACTAAAGGAATATTTGTTAAGTGTATGATTTACATTAGAAGAAACTGATATTATATTCCAAAGTGGCAGTTTTGTTTTGTTTGGTATTCATATGAGTAAAACATATGAGTTCCTGTTGTTCTGCATTCATGCCACTATTTGATATTCTCATTTTTTTCAAACTAGTGGTAGTGTTGTCCTACGAGGTTCTAATTTGCATTTCCCTCATGGCTAATATGTAGAACTTTTTTTCATATATTTTTTCCTACCTATGTATTTTTTTAAAAGGTACTATATAGGATCACTTAGCTATTTCTAAAATTAGAATGTTTGTATTCTTATGGTTGAGGTTTTTTCTAATGGTCAGAGAAGAAGCTTCCTTCCTTCATTTTTCTCCCCTTTGAAAGTAACTGTGACATTCAGAACATAGCCTGCTGCAAACACACAATGAGACATTTAATCATGAGCTGTACTGGGTTAGACATGCTTATGATTAACCAGGAAAATAAATTCATGTGTTATGTTTCATTTTTAATTCTCCATCAATGATAGAAACTGGAGAATATATATGGTTGAGTTTTGAGTATTCTTTGTATATATCTCTAAGGAAGAAATACAAATGGCCAAAAAGCACATGAAAAGATCCACAGTTCTGTGGTAACCGCTCTGGTCAAGGGCAGTCTGGGGCACCTCCCTGAAAAAAAACCCTCTTCCGAGTCCCGAGCTTATACTGACTTGCTTAGGCTAAGAGGTGCCTTGTGTTCCCACAATGGACACAGCTGGGGATGGTTGAAACAAAAGGCTGAGTGAGTGTTGTGCAGTGTCAACACACAGAGGAAACATGGGAAGCACAGAAAGTAGGACCCCATTACGTTATATGCAGAAAAACTTTCCCTCAGTTTTCCACGAAGATGTGGCATAAAGTTCTAACCAGGAAATGTTAGAATGCTTTCTGAACTACAATGGCTGGCTTTTGGCATAGGCTGGCCCCAGGAGGGCACCTTTGACCCCGGATCATCTGTAAAGTCCATGAGATGTTAACGAGAAAACCAGAGTGCCCTGGCCATTTCCCCTACATTGATGCCTGGCAGGACACTGCAAGTCAATGTCCGCCCTAGTTAAGGGTGAGTAAGGAAGCCAGGATTTGCCTGATACAAAAGCCCACAGGTGCTGTCTCAGGAACCAGGCCAAACAGGTGCCTTGCAAAGGGTCCAGAGAAAGTAAGCCCCAAATCTAGTGACAACCCACCCATTCTAGAGGGGCCACCAACTTATGAGATTGTTCCTACAGTGCCAGTGCCGAGGAGTGGGGATGAGCCAATTTTCCCAAGCAATGCAACCTCGCTGCCCCAACTGCCATCTCCACTGCCATCCTCCCTGAGCAGTATGACCTCGCTACCCTGACAGCTGTCTCCACTGCCATCCTTCCTGAACAGCGTGACCTCACTGCCCCCACACCCACCGTACTCCCTGAGCAGCGCTACCTCGCAGCCATTCCTGCAGCCACTTCCACAGCCATTCCTACAGCCGATTCTGCAGCTGCTTTCTCCAAGCAACACAGCCCAGCTGTTCCTACAGCCACTCCCACAGTCCTTTCCACAGCCGGTTCAGTTCCACGGCCACTTTCTCCAAGAAACAGGAGCCAGCTGCTCCTGCAGCTGTTTCCACAGCCGGTTTCGCAGCTGCTTTCTCCAAGCAACACAGCACAGCTGCTGCAGCAGCCGCTCCCACAGCAGGTTCTGCTGGCAATTTCTCCAAGCAACATGGCCCAGCCACTCCCGCAGCCACTCCCACAGCCGCTTTCTCCAAACAGTGCAGCTTCTGCACCTCTGCAATGACTGTCTCCACCAATCTTGACCACTGGCAGCATAGTGCTGGCCATCACTCAGGAGGAGTCCCTGAAAGATAGCAACTCAGATCACGAGGAGCCCCAGGGACAGGTGGAGCAGGGAGAAGGGCCACCCTGCAGCTACCTCTCTCTGAAGCCTGGGCTCCAATTTATTATGATGCTGATGACCATATACAAGGAGGACACTTCACTACTACTGATCTCTTTATCTGGAAAAGTCACACCCCACATACCTGGAGAAGCCTCAGGTCATGATGGACCTCTTCCAGTCTATCATTCAAACCTGCAAACCCACCAGGGCTGACTGACTGTAAGCATCTCCTTATGACCTTACTCAACTTCAAGGAGAGAATGTGAGTCACAAAAGGAGCTGTCACCTGGCTTAAAGAGCACCCATCTGGTGGAAGCTTGGACAGGGATCAATATGCCCACACTCAGTTCCCAGACAAGGACCCCCAATGGGATCCCAATGACATGACCAGGCCCAACTGTTTAGAAACTTTCCATAGGGCCTTAGTTGAAGGTTTCAGAGCTGGGAGACAAAAGGTAGTAAACATGGCAAAGACCACCCAAGTCCTACAGACTCTAGAGGGAAGTTGGCTCAATTCTGACAGGATTGACTCCGGACATTTATTTCAAACTTTGGGGTGTGATACGATACTACTTTTGTTGTTGATTTTCAGTTTGTTCTACTTTTTAGCCATGGTAGCTCTTTGCAGTGCATCCTATTGCTCTTTACTATAACCCTATCATTGACGGGTTTATTTTACATCTATTTACTTTTTGGTACTACAAAATATTCCAGATCCTTCTTGCATATTTCTTTCCTAGAAAGAGCAATTTCTCTTAGAAGGCATTTATTGGAGAATGGTTTTAAAACCTAAAGTCTGGGCATTATCTCTGCTCATTGTTACTGCAGCCTTGAGGGCCTCTCTGCAGAGAGTGTAAGGAAATATATGTGTATATACTAAAATGTGTACATGCACATATCTAGAACAACAAGAAACCTCCCCTTTAAGAAATTCTAAAGAGAATTCTGCAGGAAGAAAGGAAAAAACAGGACAGGCAGATTTCGAGGAGAGTGTAAGAGCAACAAAAAAGACAAAAAGACAAGGGAAAAAAAAGCACACAAAATATGACAAACACAACTCCAATCAAAATATGGCTAACACAAATAATTCCTTGAAAGTGATAACACTGAATGTCAACAAACTTAACTCACCTATCAAAAGATTCAGACTGGGACATTGGATAAGGAAATATGACCCATATATATGCTGTCTACAAGAGACACATCTTAGACCCAGAGACTCATGGAGGTTGAAAGTGAATGGTTGGAAAATAATCTTACAAGCAAACAATAATCAAAAAATTGCAGGAGTAGCTATATTAATATTAGACAAAATAGACTTTAAATGCAAAACAATGTTGAGAGACAAAGAAGGATACTACATTTTAGTAAAAGGGAAAATCTGTCAAGAAGATTAAACAATCATAAATATTTATGCTCCTAACAAGGGGGCCTCTAAATACGTGAGGCAAATGCTGGAAAAACTAAGTGAAAGAATAGATGCATCTACAATTATAGTGGGGGATTTTAATACACCACTATCAACTCTGGACAGAACATCTCAAAAGAGAATCACTAAAGAAACAAAACATCTGAACAGTATATTAGAGGAGCTGGATCTAATAGACATATATAGATCATTACACCCAAACACAGCAGGATATACATTTTTCTCAAGTGCACATGGATCATTCTCCAGGATAGACCATATGCTAGGCCACAAAGAAAGGCTTAATGAATTCAGAAAGATCGAAATCATACAAAATAATATCTCTGACCACAGTGGAGTGAAGCTGGAAATTTGCAAGGGTCAGAGGCCCAGATTTCAGACCATGATTTGGAAATTAAACAGCACACTCTTAGAAAAACTGTGGGTCAAAGAGGAAATCTCAAAAGAAATCAAAGACTACCTTGAAACAAATGATAATGATAACACAACATACAAAAATTTATGGAATGCAGCAAAAGCAGTACTGAGAGGGAAATTGATAGCCATAAATTCATATATCAAAAAGAAGAAAGAGCAAAAATTTAAGAACTAACTGCACATTTGGAGGAATTAGAAAAACAACAACAAAGTAATCTAATAGGAAGAAGAAGGAAGGAAATAACAAAGATAAGAGCAGAACTAAACAAAATAAAAAATAAGAAAGTACTTGAAACGATCAACAAGACCAAAAGCTGTTTTTTTGAGAAGATCAATAAAATAGACAAACCTTTAGCGAGACTAAAAGTAAAAATAGAAAAAAGATGCAAATACACAAAATAAGAAATGAGAAAGCCGATATTACCACTGACCCCACAGAAATAAAGACTATCATAATAGGATACTTTGAAAAAACTATATTCAAACAAAAATGAGAATTCAGAGGAAATGGACAAATTCCTAGAAACACATAAGCAGCCCATATTGACAAAAGAAGAAATTGATGATCTCAACAAACCAATCACTAGTAAAGAGATAGAATCAGTCATTAAAAACCTCCCAACTAAGAAGAGCCCAGGGCAAGACGGCTTCACAGGCGAATTCTACAATACATTCCAGAAAGAAAAAACACCAATCCTGCTGAAATTATTCCAAAAAATTGAAACAGAAGGAACATTGCTGAAGTCCTTCTGTGATGCCAACATTACCCTAGTACCAAAGCCAAACAAATACACCACAAGAAAAGAAAATGACAGACCAATTTCTCTAATGAACCTAGACGCAAAAATACTTAACAAAATACTTGATAATTGTATTCAACAACACATTAAACGAATTATACACCATGACCAAGTGAGATTCATTCCAGGTATGCAAGGATGGTTCAACATAAAAAAATCAATCAATGTAATACACCATATAAATAGATTGAAGGAAAAAAATCACGTGATTATAACTATAGATGCAGAAAAACCATTTGACAAAATACAGCACACTTTCTTGATAAAAATCCTCCAAAAGATCGGAATACAAGGAAATTTTTGAACATGATAAAGAGTATATATGAAAAACCAACAGCCAACATCGTTTACAATGGAGAAATCCTAAATTCCTTCTCTCTAAAGTCAGGAACAAGACAAGGATGCCCATTGTCTCCCCTTCTATTTAACATTGTCTTAGAAGTACTTGCTGAAACACTGAGGCAAGAACCAGATATAAAAGGTATTCAAATTGGAAAAGAAGAAGTCAAAATTTCATTATTTGCAGATGACATGATCCTATACATAGAAAACCCTGAGAGATCTACAACAAAGCTTCCAGGGCTCATAAATGAGTTTAGTAAAATCGCAGGTTATAAGTTCAATGTGCAAAAATCAATAGCATTTTTGTACACCAATAATGACCAAGATCAGGAGGAAATCAGGAAACAAATACCATTTACAATAGTAAGTAAAAAAATAAAATATTTAGGAATAAATTTAACTAAAGATGTAAAAAACTTATACATTGAGAACTATACAAGACTGTTCAAGGAAATCAAAGAAGACCTAAATAAATGGAAGAATATTCTCTGTTCATGGATAGGAAGACTAAATATTACTAAGATATCTATTCTACCAAAACTGATCTACACATTCAATGCAATCCCAATAAAAACCAAACAGCCTTCTTTAAGGAACTAGAAAAACTAACTATGAAATTTATTTAGAAAGGAAAGAGGCCCAAATTGCCAAGGACATATTGAAAATGAAAAACGAAATTGGAGGAATCACACTACCTGACTTCAAAACATACTACAAAGCAACAGTAGTGAAAACAGCATGGTATTGGCATAAGGAGAGATACACAGACCAATGGAATCAAATTGAAAGTTATGATATAGAACCTCATATATATAGCCATATAATATGTGATAAAGCCACCAAACCCTCTCAACTGGGAGAGAATGGCCTATTCAACAAATGGTGTCTGGAGAACTGGATCTCCAGAAGTAGAAGAATGAAAGAGGATTACCATCACACACCTTATACAAAGATCAACTCAAGATCGATCAAAGACCTAAATATAAGAACCAAGACCATAAAGACATTGGAAAGCAGTGTAGGGAAACATCTACAGGACCTTGTAATAGAAAATGGCTTCATGAATATCACACCAAAAGTACGAGCAGCAAAAGAACTAATAGATAAATGGGACTTCCTCAAAATTAAAGCCTTCTGCACCTCAAAGGAGTTTGTCAAGAAAGTAAAAAGGGAACCCACACAATGGGAGAAAATATTTGGTAACCATATATCTGATAAGAGACTTATAACTTGCATATATAAAGAACTCATATATCTTGAAAATAAAAAGATAAACAACCCGTTAAGAAATGGGAAAAAGATTTAAACAGAACTTTTCCATAGAAGAAATACAAATGGCTAAAATGCACATGAAAAAATGCTCCAGATCTCTAGCTATCAGGGAAATGCAAATCAAAATTACAATGAGATACCATCTTATTCCCATAAGATTGGCAGCTATGAAAAAAACAGAAGACTACAAATGCTGGAGAGGATTTGAAGAAAGGGGAACACTCATCCACTGCTGGTGGGAATGCAGAAGGATCCAGCCATTCTGGATGACAGTTTGGTGGTTTCTCAAAAAACTAACCATAGATTTGCCATATGACCCAGCAAAACCATTCCTGGGTATATACCCAGTAGAACTGAAAACAAGGACACAAACAGATATATGCACACCAATGTTCATAGCAGTATTGTTCACTATTGCCAAAAGTTGGAATCAACCCAAATGCCCATCAACAGATGAGCGAATCAATAAAATGAGGTATATACATACAATGGAATACTACGCAGCTGTAAGAACAAATACACTACAAACACACGTGATAACATGGATGAATCTTGAGAACCTTATGTTGAGTGAAGCAACCCAGGCATTGAAGGACAAATACTGCATGACCTCAATGATATGAAATAAGCAAGCTGCCTCAAAGAGCTACAGACTGGAAGATAGGCTTACAGGAAATCGGGGGTGGAGGAAGGATGTGAGCCGACGTCTGCAGGTGTGAAATCTTTGATGAGCTGATGGTAAGTATGAGCACAAAGAAGAGATAAAATGGGTCAAGGGGTTGCCTTTGGGTGGGACTTTGCAGATTTGAGGGGGGCTAGGGATGGGTGGATGGGTAATATAGCCCAAAAATTGGGAGGAGGGAGGGGCAACATATGAACATAGGAGAGAGTCAGGTGTTGGTTAAGAGTAAAATACTGAGAAAATCGTATCAAAATATAATCAGGAGTGTTACCTGTTTAGGATGCTCGGAGGGGATGGTCTGATGCGGGATGGACTCCTGGGGAATGTCTGAATGCTCATTTTGCCAGGGTGGGTTGCACCATTGGGTAGAGACCCAAGGAGTGAGAGTGAGGGTGGTCCCACATCCTGGGGAGGACTAATGCCATCAAATAGAGGGAACTGTATCTCTTGAGAGAAAGGGTGGCTCCCAGGGCATTAGGGCAGCTGAGCAAGTCAGGCCCTGAACACTGTTGCAAGTATCTCTGTACGTGGCTCCTTGGGAAATGGAGGTTGACTGTCACTTTGGGCCACAAGGGGAGGGGGAAATGGATGTTGAATGGATAGAACCAAGGTAAATGTAGGGATAAGAGAGGAGTTTCGCGAGAGTACACAAGGATGGATATAAAACATGTAATATTACACCGTAAACATATAGGGGACGACAGACTAATAATGTAAACCATAATGTAAAACATAGGATAACTAAAAATTTAGAAACCTGTGTATCCTAAAGTATGGACCACAATGTAAGCACAGATGTCACCTTGTTTGAAAGCTATTGTCTCAGAGTCTGTACATCAGTTTCAGTAAATATGATATGAAGAAGTTATTAGAATATCACTGTGGAAGGGAAAAGGTTTTATGGTGGATGTGTGGGAGTACTGTATATAATGTATATATGAATTACTGTGATCTAGGGCTCTTGTGAAGAGAAGCTCAATAGTTAGGAGAAAAGAAAAGAAAAAGAGAGGACATAGACACTGAGGAAAAGACGGAAGTACTTGCCTTGCCTATTTGCATACAGGGCAACACTTATTGCAGTGACGGAAGGTAAAACATCCAAAACAAAGCTTTTGCATTTTTAAATTTTTTGATACCCCAATTTATTTTTACCTTAATTTTTCCAAGTCAATATGTATTCTATATCTAACCTTTAAACTCATCACTATATTCCATTTTACTATTAATGGAACCTGGCAATATATTGGGTTTCACTTTTCATGATGTTTTGGATCACAGAGAGGTTCATCAATGGCAGGGGAGGAATACTGGTGTGGGATGTTATTGACAGGGGACACATGGTTGGCAGGATGTTCTACAGGGCATATATCCAGGGTACATAAAAATGTTTGGATATTTTCATAGTGGATACAATTAAAAACAACTGAGGGAGTGCTGAGTTCCTCCCAGGGGAGCTCTACCACAGCCCCTAAAGGAACAGTAACAATCCCCCAAGTGCAATAGCAAAGACCAAAAAATAAGTAAGGTCCAACAATGAGCCCTTGATACTAATGAGTATGCTTGTGAGCCTGTGCACCTGAAATAAGAATAAGGCCTAGAGCTGCAGGGTGCCTAAGAGTTACCTCCTGAGAGCCTTCGTGTTGCTCAAATGTGGCCAGTCTTGAAGCCAAACTCAGCATGTAAATGTGTTGCCTCCCCCTCAGATTGGGACATGGCTCCCAGGAATGAGCCTCCCTGGCATGGAGGGATTACTACCAAGTACCAGCTGATGATGTAACTAGAAAATGACCTTGAATAAAAGGTCAACTCGCACCAGCAAAATATCTCAATCTACATATAATACCAGGAGTTAAAAATGCTGTGTGACCTGAATCAAAGGGGGAAATGGAAAGGACAAATTAGTCTATATGGCTGTGAGTCTCCAAAAAGATCCAGGAGATTATCAAAGGGGTTGCCCTTATGCATTCCTCAGCAGAGTTCCAGTGACAGATAAAGTAGATACAACCCCGGGTATTGGTTCTTTGGAGGGCTACAGAGATCCACAGGTCCTATGGTCATGGCACTTGGAGTTCAGTGCCATGTCAGTTGGCCCTACTTTGGAGTTTGTGTTTCGGTGTGATGGAGCTGGACTCAGATGTGATCTTTGTTCACAAGCCTCTCCTGTTGATATAGATGTGGAGTGGACACAACCATTCCAAGGTCCACAGGATGGACGAATAGAGTATGGATTAGAGTGGACTTACTGATATTCTATTCATGAAATATTGTGATTAGTAATCGAAGAAAATGTGGCATTGGTGTGGAGAAAGCGGCCATGGTGGCTGCTGGGGGTAGGGAATGGGAGGAAGAGATGAGATGTGGGGGCATTTTCAGGACTTGAGGTTGTCCTGGGTGGTGCTGCATGGACAGTTACCAGACATTGTATGTCCCCCCATGGCCCAGTGGGTGGAATATGGGAGAGTGTGAGCTATGATGTGGACCATTGACCATGAGGTGCAGTGGTGCTCAGAGATGTATTCACCAAATGCAATGAATGTATCATGATGAATACTTAATAAAATTCAACACCCACCAGTGATTTTAGAACAAACAACAAAAGCATAACTTATCAAATAAAAATTGAGAAGAACCATCTTCATCCTTTAAAAGATACTTCCTGAAAACTAACACAAATTTCACATCATATTGAAGTATTTCATGCCTGGGAGATCAATAACAAAACAAAAATTTTCAATATTAACACATCTAACAATGCACTGGAGATCCTTCCCAAAGCAATATTGGCAAGAAAAAGATTGGAAGGAATAATTATTTGAAAGGATAAAGTAAAATTGACATAATTTGGAAAGGAGTTTATTGCATAAGTTGAAGATCTGGAAGACTTTATACACTCAGTTTAGTGGTCTGAATACAAGGGTAATATAAAAGCTTCTTATATATGCAACTCATAGGGCTTTATAAAACGAAACTTCCAAACATGATATTTAAAATATCTTGAAAGTATTAAATGCCTAAAAATAATATTTAGGAAAGTTTGGAAAGACTTCTGTATAATAAAGGTATCAAGAAAAATTTAAAGAAAACTAAATAAATGGAGGGATGAACCATGTTCATAATTGAAAGGACTCAATATTGTAAAGATATCATTATTCTCCAAATTGATTGACTGAGTCAATGCAATTGTTATCACAATCACAACTTTATGGGGCAATTACAACTTATTAAATCATTCCTATGAGATCATTTTCAAAAAGCTTTGCTAAGGCAAACTTTAAAACAAGGAGTGAAATGGGAATGTATATTCTACCTGTTTCTTTTTTTAAGTCACTATAATGTTGTTTCATCATAAGGATAAAAAGGAAATAAAATGAACCAAATGACACATCTAGAAACAAATTGGTCACATGCAGATTCATCAATATCAGGAAAATTGTAATTCTAAAAGTAAAAAAAAAACCTTAAAGAAACAAAAAGGAGAAGAATGTTTTCATTTTCAAAGGAGAAAATTTGTTTAATAAGACATGTATCATCATATATCATCAACCTTAAAGGAAAAGTTTAATGAATGTTAATTACATTAATACTGATATTTTCTGTTTGGCAATGAATGGTCAAGCCACAAGTGGAATAAATTATTTAACATAGATCTAGTCAATAGTGAATTACATCAAAATTATACAGGGACCATCTACAGAAACAAGCAGAAAATCCACTAGAAAAAGTATGATGTGTGGACAAGAAAAGAATGGAAGCTCAACAGTAAATAAATTACACTGTTATCAAATTGATGGACTGAATGTTTAAAAGAAAGCCAGAGGTCTAAGAGAAAGTTTAGGGAAGGAACAACAAGCACATTAAAGCACAGGGTTATTTAAAATCATCACAAGCTGGACAAATTTGGCTGAAATTGTCCAATGTTATTCTTTTGGGTCAAGTGAATAAGTGAGAATTACTGAACATGGGCTGATGACACTTTGCATTTCTCACCAGATGTAGAACACTGTGTGAAGTGTCCAGATCATCAGAATGCAAACAATGAGAGAACTCATTCCCTCCAAAAGACCCATTGGGGTTGACTCTGGTCTGCACAGCTCTTTGCTTCTCTTTCCTCACTACTGTTATTCTTGGGGTCTTTGTGAAGCACCAAGACACTCCCACCGTCAAGGCCAATAAATGGATCCTCAGCTACATCCCGCTCATTTCCCTTACCCTGTGTTTCCTATGCTCCTTGCTCTTCATCATTTATCCCAACACAGCCATCTGCATCCTCTGACAAATCACATTTAGAATTGTTTTTGCAGTGGCTGTGCCCACTGTTTTGGCCAAAACAATCACTGTGGTTCTGGAATTCAAGGTCCCTGCTCTAGGGAGAAGGATGAGGCAGTGTTTGGAATCAGGGCCACCTAACTTTGCTATTTCCATTTGCTCCCTAATCCAGATGATACTCTCTGGAATCTGGTTCAGAACCTCTCCCTCATTCATTGATAAAGATGCACACACTGAGCCTGGTTATATTACCATTGAGTGTCTTAAGGGCTCAGCTACTGCCTTCTACTGTGTCCTGGGATACCTGGGCTGCTTGGCCCTCTGGAGCTTCAATGTAGCTTTCATGGCCAGGAACCTGCTTGACACCTTGCTGGTGTTCTGCAGGGTTTGGGTCAGTTTCCTCTCTGTCTACCACAGCACCAAGGGGAAGGTAATGGCAGCTATTGAAATCTTCTCCAGCTTGGCTTCCAGTGCTGGATTACTAGGCTACATCTTTGCTCCTAGGTGCTATATTATTTTATTAAGACCAGATAGGAACACTCGCCATGGATTATGGTATAGAACATATTCTGTGGACAATAAGACTTCTTAAGTTGTAACTGAATATTGTCCTGCAATAAATAGAATGCCTGAAGAAAATCAACACCATGCTTGCATTTACCTTCACCAATTAAGAAGTGAATCACATTTTTTCTCTAATAATGTCAGGAGAATGACAGTCACATCATCCAACTTTTCAACATTAAATTACATTTTTTTGTCCTTTTTCATTACATTAAATCTAATATTGAATACTCATATTCTAGTTAGTTTTGTATGTTTAGAATACATTTGAATAGACTTCCACTTTGGTTTTCAGTTTTTTGTTTATAAATTTCCTTTTTTCCTAATTATCGTGGAATGCATGATAAAGGTTTCCCTCCTTTCCTCTGTCTGTGGTTATTTTAAAGATCCAACAACATTTTGGGAATATTCCTTATTTTTCCACATATTTGAATTGCTATATATTGAGGATAATAAATACCTACATATAAGTTCTGTTTCTGGACACACTCTGTAGCAGTTTGATATTGATTATGAATTCCAAAAATAGATGTTAGATTTTGTTTGTGAACTGGTCAGCTCCTCTGGGCATATTAGATTAAATTGATTCAGAGGTTTCACTTTTACTTGATTGAATAATAAGCAAAGCTTTGATCGGGCCACATCTGTAGCACACTGGGTGTCCATAACTTTGGTTTCTGAGATTCCAGCTTTTGGACTCAGAAACCAATAATTCCCCAACATCAGAATAGTTTGCAGTGCAAACAGTGCACAGATGAATACCCTGTTGCCCCTAGCCCTAGAGGTGCTCGCAGTCAAGACATGGAGACCAAGCTGATACGTAAACTTTAACTGACTTCTGTACCAAGAAACACAGCATTTTTCCATTACTAGAGGCTGCAGAAACAATGGCAGGCACAGACAAGTAGTTTATTGAGGAAATAGCATGGACCAGGTGTGAAAACCATGTGGTGTATGAATGGTGGAATGGACCATTGTATAGCTCTTGCCCAGTCATTTTAGGTATCATATTAAAACAATTTTTGTACCCCTCTTTCACCTGAATGCATTAAAAATGAATATACTTGCTTACTGGAAGTACTAAAGTGGAAGATGGGATCAGATTTTTAATCACTCTACTTCTGAATCACATTTAACCTGGTATAATTTATAGTCACTAGTACTGAATTACTGGACCTGAATTTACCCTGACATTGAAATGACATTATGCGTTTTACTCTTTAAGCCTTCAGAGGAAGTGTTTCCTGTGCACAACACCTTGTGCACACTAGACATCAATATGTTAATTGAATAAATTTTGTGAATGTATAAAAGTGTGATACTATGTGTGCATTTCATTTGTGTGTGTATGTTCATTCATTCAACATGTCTGCATTAATACACCTTAAGTATTTATTCCATGAAGATACAAAATTGAATACCATAGAGCCAGAAACTGTCCTCATTAGACTAACTGAAAAGTTCAATTGTTGGCATTGGCCTTTGAAGGGAGATTCAGGATGCAATGAGAAAATAGAATGGGATGCCCTAATCTGGATATGGCAATAAGAAAAACCCTTCCATGGTAAGGAAATTAGAGAAGATACCTTGAGGAGGAGTAGGAATTGAGACTAGGCAGGGAAAGGGGACATAGATGTAGAAAATGATATTACAAGCATGGGGACAAGCTGAGCATAGACCCCAAGTTTGACAGGTGCACTGAAGAAGACAGAGGCTCTGGAATCCAATGAGGAGGGAGAAGTGAGAATAGATAGGCATGAGTCAGACTGTATGGTTTTTGTAGTTCATTTTAGGGGGAGTATGAACAATTTTATGCTACTTTTATGCTAAAAAACTAGACAATGTAGATAAATTAGAAAACTTCCTAAGAATGTACAAACAACCTACACTGATGCTCAAAGAAATAGAAGACTCAACAAACCAATCACAAGTTAAGAGATTGAAACAGTCATTTAACAGTTCCCCAAAATGAAAAGCCCTTGACCAGACAGTTTCACAGGTGAGTACTACCAAGCATTCAAAGAAGATTTAATACCAATGTGACTCAAGTTCTTCCAAAAAATTGAACAAGAAGGAATGCTACAAAACTCATTCTATGAAACCAATATCACCCTAACACTAAAGCCAAATAAACTTATTACAAAAAAATAAAGTTATAGGCCCATTTCTCTAATGAATATAGATGCAAAAATCCTCAATAAAATACTTGTTAATCAAATTGAACAACACATTAAAAGAATTATCCTTCTCTATCAAGTGGATTATATACAAGGCATGTAAGGCTGGTTCAACACAAGAAAATCAATCAGCGTAATACACCACATTAATAAGTCAAAGAAGAAAAATCACATGATCTTATCAATTGACACAGAAAAGGCATCTGACAAAATACAGTATCCTTTCTTGAGAAAAATACGCAAAGAAATAGGAATTGAAGGAAACTTCTCGACATGATAAAAGCCATATAAGAAAAACCCACAGCTAACATTGTATTCAATGTTGAAAGACTGAAAACTTTCTGATTGACATCAGGGAAAGGACAAGGATGCTCACTAACCACATTGTTCTTCAATGTAGTGGTAGAGTTTCTAGCTAAAGCAATTAGACAAGAAAAAGAAATAAAATGCATGCAAATTGGAAAAGAAGAATTAAAATTTTCACTATTCGCAGATGATGATTATATATCTAGAAAGTCCTGAAAAATCTACAACAAAGCTGCTAGAGCTAATAAATTATTTCAGTAGAGTGTCAGTATTCAAGATCAATAAGCAAAAATCAGTAGTGTTTCTTTACATGAAAAATGCACAATCTGAGGAGGAAGTCAAGAAAAACACTCCATGTACAATAGCAACAAAAAGAATCAAATATTTAGGAATAAACTTAACCTAGGATGCAAAACACTTGTATTCAGAAAACTATAATGCATTGCAAAAAGGAATTTAAAACACCTAAATAATTGGAATAACATTTCTTGCTCATGGGTTGGAAGACTAAATATCATTAAGAAGTCAATTCTACCCAAATTGATATACAGATTCAATGCAATACAAATAAAAATTCCACCAGTATTTATTTTAGCAAATGGAAAACACAATTATCAAGTCTATATGGAAATGTAAGAGTCCCCAAAAGGCCAAAAACATTTTCAAAAGGAAAAGTGAAGTTGGAGGACTCTCACTTACAGACTTTAAATCATATAATTAGCTACAGTGGTAAAAACAACATGGTATTGTCATAAACATAGACACATAGACCAATGGAACCAAACTGATGGTTCATAAACAGACACTCACATCTATGGCCAAGTGATTTTTGACAATCCTGTCAAGCCCTCCCAGTTGGGGAAGAAAAGCTTATTCAAAAAATTTTGTTGGGAGAACTGGATATCCATAGCCTAAAGAAAGAAAGAAGACCCCTATCTCACATATTATACAAAAATAAATTTAAAGTCGACCAAAGACCTGAATATAAAAGGAAGTACAATAAAGCCTCTAGAGGAATATGTAGGAAAACATCTTCAAGACCTGGTGGTAGGTGAAGGATTCATAAACCTTACACCAAAAGCACGAGCAAAAAAAGAAAACATGGATAAATGGGACCTCCTCAAACTTAAACATTTCTATGATTCAAAGGGCTTCATCAAGAAGGTGAAAAGGCATCAAGACAATGGGAGAAAATATTTGGAAACCAATTATCTGATAAGGGTTTGATTTCCATGCTATATAAAGAGATCATACAACACAACAATAAAAAAGCAAGCAATAAATTTAAAAATGGACCAAAGATTTAAATAGACATTTCTCCAAAGAGGAAATACAAATGGCCAAAAAGCACAGGAATAAATGTTTCATATCACTAGCTATTAGGGAAATGCAAATTAAAACAACAATAAGATATCATTTAACACCACATAGAACGGCCATTATTAAAAAAAAACAAACAGGCAACAATATGTGCTGGAGAGGATGTGGAGAAACAGGAACACTCCTTCACGGTTGGTGGGAGTGTAAAATGGTGCAGCCTTCATGGAATACAGTTTGGAGGTTCCTGAGGAAGCTAAATATAGAACTATCACATGATCCAGCAATTCCTCTACAAGGAATATATCCAGATGAACTAAAAACTAGGCCATAAACAGACATCTGCACACCAATGTTCATAACGAAGTTGTTCACAATTGCCAAAGATGGAAACAACTCAAGTGTCCCTTCATGATTGAATGTATAAACAATTGTGGTCTATACAAAGGAATATTATGCTGCAGTAAGAAGAAATGAAATTGGGACATATGTGATAACATGGATGAGTCTTGAAGACATTATACTAAGTGAAGTAAGCCAGACACAAAAGGACAAATATTGCATGGTCTCATTAATATAAACTAAATACAAATAATAAACACATGGAATTGTATATGTTATTAGGAGATAAGAGGATTTTTGAGAATAAAGATGCTTAATGCATGTAGAAGTTTTTTCTTTATTTTCTTTTAAATGTTACATTAAAATATAACAGGCCCCTTTATACCTCCCACCACCCTCACCCCACTCCTCCCACAACAACAACCTCTTGCATCATCATGGCACATTCACTGCACCTGGTAAATACATTTTGGAGCACTGCAGTCCCGCATGTACAGTGGTCTACATAGTAATCTACACTCTTCTCCAGTCCACCCAGTGGGTCATGGCAGGAAACACAATGTCCAGCAGCTGTCCTGCATCATCACCCAGGACAACTCCAAATCCTGCCAATGCACCCACATCATATCTTTTCTTCCTTCTCCCTAACATCAGCAGCTACCGTGACCACTTTCTTCACATCACTACTACAATTTCTTCCCTTACTAATCACAATAGTTCCCCAGAAGAACACCAGTAAGTCAACTCTAATCTATATCCTACTCCTCCATCCTGTAGACCCTGGGATGGTTCTGTCCAGTCCACCTCTACATCAAGAAGGGACTAACATTCCACATGGATGATGGATGCAATTCTCCTGCTTGCAGTTGTAGGCACTCTTGGCTCCCTGGTGTGGTGGTTGACCTTCTTCACCTCCCTGTTAGCTGGCCAGGATAAAAGCAATAAACCAGAGGGTAGGAGTTGCAAGCCTGCTGAGGCTCAGGGCCTGGCTGTCACATGGACAGTCCAGAGATTCAGGCCTCCTGAGTATACCCGAAACCCAAAGCCAACTACTGGTCTGTTAAAAGTAACAGAAGAGGCATGTGTAGAAAGATCACATCTGAGTCTAACTCCATCTCACTCAGGAATGCAAACTCAAAGCAGGGCCAACTGACATGGCATTGAACTGCAGAGCCATCTGCCATGAACATCGGGTCTCTGCAGCCCTCAGGAGAACCAGTACCTGGGTTTCTATCTACTTTGGCTGTCTCTGGGACCCTGCTGAGATGTGCATAAACGTTACTCCATTGATGACCTCCCAACTGTTTTTGGAGAATCATAGCCATACAAACTCATTTGTCCTTTCCATTTCCCCCTTTTGTCCAAGACAAAAAGCAGTTTTAAACACTTGATATTACATGTAGGCTGAGATATTCTGCTGGTCTGAGTTGGCCCTTTTATTCAAGGTCTTTTTCTAATTACATCATCAAATGGTGCTTGGTTGTAATGCCTTGGCACCAGGGAGGTTCATCCCCAGAAGTCATGTTCCATACTGGGGGGAAGGTAATGCATTTACATGCTAAGTTTGGCTTAGTGACCACATTTGAGCAACATGGAGGTCCTCAGGAGGTAACTCTTCAGCACCTTGCAGCTCTACGCCTAGTTCATATTTCAGGCACACAAGCTCATAATCGTAGCCATCAGTATCAAGGGCTCATTGCTGGGCCACCCATCTTTATTGGTTTTTGACATTGCACTTGGGGTATTGTTGCTGTTCATTTGGGAATGTGATAGAGCTCCCCTGGATTGGAACTCAGCACTCCCTCAGTTGTCATTTTTAACTGAAACCACTATGAAAATACCCAAATATTTTCATGTACCCTGTGTACACACCGTGGAGAACTCCCTCCCAATCACGTGCCCCCTTTCAATAACACACCACAGCAGTATTCCTCCCCTGCCATAGTTGAACCCTTCTGTACTCCAAAACTTCTTTAGAAAGGAAGCTTAATATATTGCCAGATTCCATAAATAGCAAAATGGTGTATAATGATGGGTTTAAAGGTTAGATACAGAATATATACTAATTTAGAAAAATTTAAAAAAGGAAAAATAAATTGGAGTATCAAAAAATGAAAAACTGAAAGTTTTGTTTTAACATTTTGCCTTCCATCACTGCTGTAGGTGTTGCCCTGCATATACCGTGGCAAGGCAATTTCTTCCATTTCTTCCTCAGTGTCTACATTCTTTCTTTTTTTTTCTTCTTCCAACTATTAAGTTTATCTTCACATAAGTTTTAGATCACAATAATTCACATATACAATATATGGTACTCCCACATATCCAACATCAAACCCTTTGTCCGTTCACAAACATTGATCTTTCTACATGTTCATATTCTATTTGCTGCAGTTCATGTACAGATATTGAAACAATAGCTTTCAAACATCATTCCATTTGAGTTTCCATTATGGTTTATATTTTAGACTATACAATTTTCTAAATTTTTAGTTATCTTATGTTTTACATTATCATTTATATTTTAGCCTATAGACTTTAATACATTTTTGGTGTAATTTAACATGTCCTATATCCATCATTGCATTATCTTATGGAATACTTCCATTGACCCACAGTTACACTGATTCCATCTGTTCAACACCTTTTTCCCCATCCTCTCAGGGCCCACTGTGACATTCAATCTTCATTACATGAAGGACCATATTCAAAGAGACTTGCAACAATGTTGAGAGCTTGACGTACTCGACTGCCCTAACCCACTGGGAGCCACCAATTCTCTCAAGAGGTAGAATTCCCTCTATTTGAGGACATCAGTTCTCCCCAGGATGTGGGTATACTTTCACCCTCATTGTATGGGTCTCCACCCAATAGTATAACCCATTATGACACTCTCCCTAGAAGCTTTCCATGTGTCAGACCCCCCCCCCTTAAGCATCTTAAAACAGGTAACCTTCCATACTATATTTTCTAGAGTTTTCTCTAATTTATAATTTCAACCACATACCTGACAGTTTCCTCTGTTCAAATGTTCTGCCCACCGTCCCCCCCAAAAATTGGGCCATCTGATCCATCCTTTCATCTCGAGCCCCCCTCATGCTCACAAAGCCCTGCCTCGAGGTATCCTTATGCCCCCATTTTATCCCTCCTCTGTACAAATACTTATATTCAGCTTATCATAGCTTTCACCCATGCAGGTGTCAGCTTGCACCCTTTCTCTACTCCCCAACTTCCTTTAAGCATATCATCCAGTCACTCTGAAGCTGTTTCTATCTCTCTGAAACAGCTTGCTTTACTTATTTCTTATCAGAGAGGTCATGTAGTATTTGTCCTTCAATGCCTGGGTTACTTCACTCAATATAAAGTTCTCAAGATTCATCCATGTTATCAAATGTGTTTGTAGTGTATTTGTTCTTAGAGCTGAGTAGTATTCCATTGTATGTATACACATTTTATTTATCCATTCATCTCTTGATGGCATTTGGATTGATTCCAACTTTTGCCAACAGTGGAGAGTGCTGCTATGAACATTGGTGTGTGTATATCAGCTTGTGTCCTTGTTTTCAGATCTTCTGGGTATATACCCAGCAGTGGAATTGCTGGTTCATATGGTAAATCTGTACCGAGTTTTTTGAGAAACTACCAAACTGTCCTCCAGAATGGCTGGGTCCTTCTGCATTCCAACCAGCAGTGGATGAGAGTTCTCATTCCTCCACATTCTCTCCAGCACCTGTAGATCTCTGATTTTTTTATAGCTGCCAGAATTATGGGAGTAATATGATATCTCATTGTGTTTTGACTTGCATTTCCCTAGTAGCTAGTGATTTTGAGCATTTTTTCATGTGCCTTTTAGCTATTTGTAAAACTTCTTTTGAGAAGCATCTGTTCAAATCTTTTTCCCATTTTTTAAATGGGTTGCTTGTCTTTTAATTTTCAAATATAGGAATTCTTTATAAATGCAGGATATTTATCCCATAAGATATATGGTTACCAAATATTTTCTCCCAATGTGTAGACTCTCTTTTCACTTTCTTGACAAAATCCTTTGAGGTGCAGAAGGCTTTAATTTTGAGGAAGCCCATTTATCTATTTGTTCTTTGGCTGCTCATGCTTTGGGTGTGAAGTTCATGAAGCCGTTTCCTATTACAAGGTCCTGTAGATGCTTCCCTACATTGCTTTCCAAAGTCTTTATTGTCTTGGCTCTTATATTTAGGTCTTTCATCCATCTTGAGTTGATTTTTGTAAAAGGTGTGAATTGGTAATCCTCTTTCATTCTTTTAAATATGGATATCCAGTTCTCCAGGCACCATTTGTTGAAGAGGCCATTCTCTCACAGTTGAGAGGTTTGGTGGCCTTGTTGAATACCATATGGCTGTTTATTTGAGGATCTATATCAGAACTCTCATTTCAAGTCCATTGGTCAGTATGTCTATCCTTCCGTCAATACGATGCCATTTTCACAACTGTAGCTTTGTAGTACGTTTTGGAGTCAGGTAGTGTGATTCCTCCAATTTCATTTTTCTTTTTCAATATGTCTTTGGCTATTTGGGACCACTTTCCTTTCCAAATAAATATCATACTAAGTTTATCTAGTTCATTAAAGAATGCTGCGTGGGTTTTTTATTGGGATTGCATTGAATCCATAGATCAGTTTTGGTAGGATAGACATTTTAATGATATTTAGTTTTCCTATCCATGGGCAGGGAATATTCTTCCATTTATTTAGGTCTTCTTTGATTTCCTTGAGCAGTGTTTGTAGTTTTCTGTGTATAAGTCCTTTACATCTTTATTTAAACTTATTCCTAGGTATTTTATTTTTTTTATTTACTATTGGAAATGGTATTTGATTTCTGATTTCATCCTCAGATTGATCATTATTGGTATACAGAAATGGTATTGATTATTGCATATTGATTTTGTAACCTGTGACTTTACTGAACTCATTTATGAGTTCTAGAAGATTTCTTGTAGACTTCCCAGGGTTTTCTATGAATAGGATCATATCATCTGCAAATAGTGAAATTTTCACTTCTTCCTTTCCAATTTGGATGGCTCTTATGTCTGGTTCTTCCCTCAGCGCTTGAGCAAGTAGTTCTAAGACAATGTTAAATAGAAGGGCTGATAGTGGGCATCCTTCTTTTTTTCTTGATCTTAGAGAGAAAGATTTTAGATTTTCAACATTGTAAATGATGTTAGCTGTGGGTTTTTCATATATGCTCTTTATCATGTTGAGAAAATTTCCCTCTATTCTGATCTTTTGCATTGTTTTTATTAGGAAAGTGTGCTGTATTTTCTCAAATGCTTTTTCTGCCTCTATAGATATGATCATGTGATTCTTTTTCCTTCAGTCTGTTTATATGGTGTATTATATTAATTGATTTTCCTATGTTGACCCATCCTTGCATACCTGGAATGAATCTCACTTGGGCATGGTGTATAATTTATTTAGTGTATTGTTGAATATGATTAGCAAGTATTTCTTTGAGGATTTTCATGTCTAAGTTCATTAGAGGGATTGGTCTGTAATTTTCCCTTCTTGTGGTGTCTTTGGCTTTGGTATTAGAGTAATATTGGCATCATAGAATGAGTTAGGCAATGTTCCTTGTATTTTTATTTTTTGGAAGAGTTTATGCATGATTGGTGTTAGTTTTTTCTGGAATGCTTGGTAGAATTCACCTGTGAAGCTGTCTGGCCCAGGGCTCTTCATAGTTGAGAGGTTTTAATGACTGATTCTATCTCTTTACTTGTGATTGGTTTGTTGAGATCATCAGTTTCTTCTTTCATCAATGTAAGCTGCTTATGTGTTTCTAGGAATTTGTCCATTTCCTCTAAATTGTCCTTTTTCTTGGAATATAGTTTTTCAAAGTATCCTTTTATAATAGTCTTTATTTCTGTGGGGTCAATGTTGATATCTCCTTTCTCATTTCTTATTTTGCATATTTGCATCATCTTCCTTCTTTTTTTCTTTGTTAGTCTAGGTAACGGTTTGTCAATTTTATTGATCTCAAAAAACCAGCTCTTGGTTTTGCTCATTTTTTCAAGTGCTTTCTTTTTTTCTATTTCATTTAGTTCTGTGCTGATCTTTGTTCTTTCTTTCTTTCTTCTTCCTTTGTATTTAGTTTGTTGTTTTTTTCACTAATTCCTCCAATTGTACAATTATTTATTCAATTTTAGCTCTTTCTTCTTTTTTGATGTATGAATTTATGGCTATAAATTTCCCTATCGGTATTGCTTTTGCTGCATCCCATAAGTTTGGATATGTTGTGTTATAATTTTCATTAGTTTTAAGGTAGTTATTAATTTCTTTTGTCATTTCCTCCTTGACCCACTGTTTTTCTAAGAGTGCTGTTTAACTTCCAAATCTTGGTGCCAAATCTTGGTCTCTGTCCCTTGAAAATTTCCAGCTTCATTCTACTGTGGTCAGAGAAATTATTTTGTATGATTTCAGTCTTTCTGAATTCATTGAGACTTTTTCTGTGGCCTAGCATGTAATTGTACAAGTATATGTCTTGGGTAGGCCTGTTGGAATTTATGCTGTTTGGAGTGCATTGTGCTTCCTGGACATGTACATCCATCTCCCTCAGTAGATTTGGGAAGTTTTCAGCCATTATTTCCTCCAACACCCCTTCTGTCCCTTTTCCCTTCTCTTCTCCTTCTGGGATGCCTGTAATGTATATGTTTGTGTGTTTTCCATTGGCATTCAGATCCCTAAATCCATGCTGGAATTTTTCTTTCTTTTTATCGATCACTTCTACTATCTGTTTGATTTCAGATATAGTGTCTTCCACACCACTAATTCTTTTCTGTGCCTCTTTGAGTCTGCTGTTATTTGCTGAGAGTGTATTTTTGATTTCTAGAATTGTGCTGTTCATCACCATCACATCTTTTATCTTTTTGTGTATGATTGCAATTTCTTCTGTATTCTCTCTAAGTGTTTTCTTCATATTCTTAATCTCTTCCTCCACCTCATCAAATTTGTCCCTAATGTATGTTTTGAGAACTTTAATTACTTGTTTGATGTTCTGTTACTCTTCCTGATTTTAGTTTGTTCATTGGATTGGAGCATGTTTTCCTGTTTATTATTTTGGTTTGTAATTTTTTGTTGCTGTCTTGTCATCATTTTATATTGATGGTTTTAATCAGTTGCTTATCTTCTTTGTCTAGTTTGGTGTTTAATTAGTTGTTTTTGCATGTGTGTTAATTCTTCTCTTTGTCACTTTGTTCTTCTTATTCTATTTCCTTGTTGTTGGCTAAGTTCACTTGAAGGAAAATATTAAGGTCAGGGAAAGCCAAAAGAGTAAGAGAAGAAAAATGAACAAAAGTAGCATTGATAATAAATATTAAGAGGAACCATGTGTGATCTAGGAGAATGGATATTTGACTCATGTAAGGTATGTATACTTATAACAGTATGAAAAGTAGTGTATGTATAATGAGACAGTAAACTAAATATGGGGAGGAATATAGTGTGAATTAAAAGGCCAGTGTGTTCAGGAGAGAGGGAAAGAGTAAAAAAAGGACAGTAATATAAAGCGTAAATATAAGACAGAAAACAGAGCAAAGGTATTAGAAATAAATTCAGAAAAATAGGGGGGCAAACAAAGAGATGTGTAATGTAAGAGAAACAATAAATGATGGAGGATAGAAAGATGTAGAGGAAAGGGGATAGTGTTGGTGACCAAAATCAATATACACACAAAAGTGGAATGGAGGATGAGGAAATACAGCAAATGTGAAGCACTCCCTGCAGCACCTAATATTTTAAAAAATTTAAAAAAGGAGATGAAAGAAAGAAAAGGAAAAAAGGGACAAAAAGGAGGGGGTAAGTAAACAAGAAAAAGAAAAAGAGAAAAAAGAAAAAGAAAGAGAAAAAGGACCTTGGGGGATTAAGAGAAAGAAAACAAGAAGACAACCCAATAAAATGCCAGACAAAGTTTCAAGCAAGGTATCTCTTTGCAGTTAAATAAAATGCTTAGGGATTTGACATTCTCCCCTTTTCCCCTCCTTACTTCCCTGTCACCCAGGGCAGCAGGAAAGCTGCCTGAGAGGTCCAGTAGGAGATTCAAGTGGGTCCTTGTTGAACCAGCTCTGCACAGAAAACAGTGACTTTTGTTTTCCAGAGAGAGAGCACCCACAGCTCACCAGGAACCCCAAGTATGCTATTGGAAGCTTGGAAAGCACCTCCTACAGTCCCTCTCTTTTAGGTGTGCTATGAGAGGGCTAGTTGATTTTCCGACTCCATCTTCTCCCAGACCAAGTTTCATATCACAGGGTATTTAGGTGAATTGGGTTTTGTCAGCAGATTCACTACTCCTTTCTTCCCAGGCTCTCCCCAAGCCAGCTGGTATGCTCCTCGAAGCACAGATACACAGAAAAAGGAGGGAGGGAGAACCAGAAAATTGAACCTTCACTCGCTTGACCCCTTTGCTGCACCTTCTACCGAATCCCTGCCACTCATGGAGTCAGTCCAAAACTGGAGGGCTTGGGCAATCCCAGACCTCCAGAAGTGCTGGACTTGGGAAACGGAAGCCCAGGACACTGCAGACTCAGAGTGTGTTGGTGTGTGGAATGCGTGCTATGGAGCTTAGGGGACACAGACCTGGGGACCACGTATCTGGGGATCATGGTGCCCAGGGACACCACCACACAACTGACAGTTCTCAGGGAACATTGTGGCCACCAGCCATAAGTGGAAGGGTCCCGCCTCCCCACAGCTTTCAACCTCTGTGCTTGTAACCTGCAATTCTACCTTTAGCAAGCACTACTTCTGTCACTGTCTCTAAAAAACAGACGTCCATACACCACCTGCCTTGCAAGGTCCTGAAACAGCCTGCTCCGGCAAGACTCCAACACCACTTTGCTGCTTCTTTGCAGTTGCACTCACTCAGACACCACCTTGCCCTGCCTCCTCCTGTAGAAGTTTTAATTAACTGGACTTAAAAGTGTAGTGATGGATAGAGCTGATAATAACACATTATAGTGAGTAGTAACTGGATTATAAATGGGATTGTGGCTGAAAAAGTTAGTCTGGGGAAGTAAATGTCAATAGAAAGAAAGCTAAAGAATAACTGAGAGGGAAGCAGACTTGGCCCAGTGGATAGGGCATCCATCTACCACATAGGAGGTCCGCAGTTCAAACCCCAGGCCTCCTTGACCCATGTGGAGCTGGCCCATGTGCAGTGCTGATGCACACAAGGAGTGCCCTGCCACGCAGGGGTGTCCCCGCATAAGGGAGCTCCATGCGCAAGGAGTGAGCCCCATAAGGAGAGCCGTCCAGTGCAAAAGAAATTTCAGCCTGCCCAGGAATGGCAGGCAGCACACAGCAAGATGACACAACAAAGAGAAACACAGATTCCCGTGCCACTAACAACAACAGAAGCGGACAAAGAAGAGCACACAGGAGATAGACACAGAGAACAGACAACTGGGGCAGGGTGGGGGGGAGAAATAAATAAACAAATCTTTAAAAAGAATAAAAGAATACCTGAAGGACTGAAATACACAGTAAACCCAGAGGCAGTTGAGAATTGTGGTTAAGGGTGCAAATACAAGCAAGTTCTTCTGTGAACTAGAGCAGATGTATATCACTATTGTATATACATGGAAAACTACAATTAGTGTGACCTATAGACTGTGGTTAACAGCAATACTATAATATTCTTGCATAAATGTCAAGCTGTACTGTGTTGATAAAGGAGGTGTATGGAAAAAGTGTGCTAAATGTATGCTATGGGCAGAGGACGTGGCCCAGTGGTTAGGGCATCCATCTACCACATGGGAGGTCCGCAGTTCAAACCCTGGGCCTCGTTGACCCATGTGCAGCTGGCCCATGTGCAGTCCTGATGCACACAAGGAGTGCCCTGCCATGCAGGGGTGTCTCCTATGTAGGGGAGCCCCATGCACAAGGAGAACACCCCAGAAGGAGAGCTGCCCAGCGTGAAAGAAAGTGCAGCCTGCCCAGGAATAGTGCCACACACACAGAGAGCTGACACAATAAGATGACACAACAAAAAGAAACACAGATTCCTGTGCTGCTGACAATAACAGAAGCGGACAAAGAAGACACAGCAAATAGACACAGAGAACAGACAACTGGGGTCAGGCTGGGGAAGGGTAGAGAAATAAATAAATAAATAAATCTTAAAAAAAAAAGAAAGATAAAGGTTTGCTTGACTCTAAAAAAAAAGCATGCTAATGGACCATGATTGGTAGTAATAGTCTGGTCATATTGTCTCATAATCTGTAACAAATGTTCAACAAGGGTGTGGAATTGTATGGGAAATTTACACATCTGTATGATTGTTTTGCAAGTTCACAATATTTGTAATAAAAATATATTTAAAAAATAATATGGGTTGGGGAAAAAAAACACCAAATGTAAGATAGGAACTATAGTTGGTAGTAATATTGTGATGATGTTCATGCACAGTTTGTAACAAATGTTTCACAATGCAAAGAGTTGGTGAAAGGGTGATGTATGAGACACCTGTGTGATGTTATGTATGTATATTTTGTAAGATCACAATCTTTACTGTGCATGTTAATGTATGAATGATATACTTCCATAAAATATAAAAAGTTTTTTTAAGAATAGAGTGTTCAGAGATGATGAAGAAAGAGTTGACCTTGCTGATTCTGAAACTTCAAGATTCAGAGAGCCACTTACGCACACATTGTTGTGACTGGCAATGGAAGAAATTGAGCATTGATGTGGAGTAAGTGGCCACAGTAGTTGCTGAGGGCAGGGAGAGGGAAGAAAAGAGGTGATGTGGGGACAATTTTGGGACTTGGAGTTGTCCTAAATGATATTGCAAGGACAGATGATGGACATTATATATCCTGCCATAACATACTGAATGGACTGGGGGAGAGTGTAAACTAAAATGTGAACTATAATCCACGTGGTGCAGCAGCGCTCCAAAATGTATTCACCAAATGCAACAAATGAACCACAATGATGAATGAGGTTGTTGATGTGGGAAGAGTGGGGTAGGGGGTTTATGGGAACCTCTTATTTTTTTGATGTAATTTGTGATCTATGTATCAATACAATTAAAAATGATGCAATTGGGGGTGGGGAGTGGGGTGTAAAGGAACTTCTTATATTTTTTCAGTGTAACATTTTGGAAAAAAATCTACTCATTCCCTATAAATGTGTATTATTTTCATAATTAATTATCTTTAAAGACATTTTCAATGATATGTTTTAAACTTTAAAAAAAGAAGTAATATTGGATATGAATGGACTCTGTAAAATAAAGCCTAAAGAAACTATGAAAGTACAGTTCTATAATTAACAATGTAACAACCCGCCATGTATGGATTAACAATTCTAATACTTCTATGCATTTGCACTGGAATCAAGTTTCATAGATAGTTGACAGATGAGGGAATATTTTTCACACTGTGAAATAGGTGATTATAGATAAGCAAGGGAGGAGACTAGAATGTTCTATATGTTAATAGTTTAGATTTATTAACTCATGTATCAGTAAATATAGAGTGTTGTATGTAGGCATAATTATAAACATGTATATACACACATATGTTTCCTCACACTCTCTTCAGAGAGGCCTTAGAAGGCACAGTACCATGGAACTCAGAACATGGAATTTATCACCATTATCCATTAAGTGTCTTCTTGGAGAAATTGTTGACTCTACGAGAGAAACATGCAAGAAATGACTGGCAGAATTTATAGTACCATAGAGTAAATATGTGCTAAAATAAAACTCTCAATGATGGGGTTATACTACAGATAAAGAGTACAGCTGACATTTTACCCCCATGGCCAAAAGTGGAACAAATTAAACAAGAAAAGTAATATTGTATCACTACTAAAAGTATCATATAAATTTCATGAGTTCATCCTGATATTAATAAATAATTGATTAAATAAATAAGAAGAGACAAATCTCTCTTGCAGGAAAAAAATCAATAATTTATGTAGATATTACTTTTTCAAGGCCATGGAGAAAAATCCCACTCTTGAAGTATGGGTTTCACTTAGTGACGTCTTCCCAAAGGTGATATAAGGCAGGTTAGAGATATGAGGAACTTTATGCTGGGGAACCACAAAACACTGCTGAAAGAAGTCAATATCAACAATGATAAGTCATGTTGATAGGATGCACCCTGGTTATGATGGTATGAAAATGATACTTTATTTCTGGTGCATTCTTCCAAAAACCCATAAGCTCAGTCTAATCATGAGAAGAACATCAGAAAATTCAAACTGAGGGAAACTTTACAATATATCTTACCTACACTCCTCGAAAGTATCCAGGTTAACAAAACCAAGAAGAGTCTGAGAAGCTGCCACAATCACAAAGTGACTAAGAAGTTATGACAAATTAATAAAAGGTGTTATTTTGGATGACAGATGGTACAAACAGGGGAAAGGGGGTAAGAGGTTCTTGGAAACTATTATAACATCCTTACAGGATTTCTGCAACTCTAAAACTGTTCTAAATATTAAGTTTATTAAGAAGTAAAATTTTTAGTGAAATGCAAATTCCTGGGATCATAAAACTCCAAGATTCAATACCGACACAATTATATGCATTGGAAAATTACTCCGATTTCACAGAGTAATTGGAATAACTAAATAAAATGATAAACATGAAATGACTGACATTATGCCAAGCATTAATAGTGAAAACTTTATGATTCAACCCCACATATGCTAACTCATCACACCTCCTTCCATGCATCCACTCTTCTATTTTCATCCCTCATCATCTTTCCAAAGTTTTTACAACAGATAGAGTCATATTAACCCAGAGAAATCTTTCTACTTGGCAAGGGTTTTCATGAACATCATTCTCTCTAAACCATACACAGACTCCAATAACCTCAAACATAAAGATCCAATTTGTGGACAGAATACAAGACTCTCTGTTACAAGGCTCATTTTCAATTTTTCATGAATGCCCATCATTGTTCATCAGATATTCAGAATTATTTCTAAAACTGCACCACAACCTATGGTTATACTGAACTCACATTTGTGTCCCTCTTATCTCTTTTTGTTGTGCTTCTACCTCCACATCCTCATGGAATTATTCCAATTCCTCCTTCAAGGCTCAGTTCAATCATGAGGTCCCATATGATGCCTTCATTAACTCACACAACACAGGATGAGTCCAAAGTTCTAGACCCTCTTCACTAGGAATTCAGAGCCAGCTCAGGATATTGCATGTACTCATTTCTATGTCTCTTAAATTGTTTAGATATAATCTTTTATAAAAGAAACAATGTGTCACTCAATTCTTCATTCCCAAATTCATATTTAGTTCTTCATATTGTTTGATGACTAAATGTCATGTGTTGAACCGGATTCTTCCCAAAATTTTAGAAAAAGAAAAAGCAGTGAAACAAAAATCTCTATCTATGAAATTATGTTCCGCTGTGTGTCTTCTCCAGTGTATCTTCATGAGTGAGTGTTCATTTATATAGGAGACCAAGGGGGCAGGGACTCAACCATTAGTACCGCCAGTGATATGATCAAATCAAAGCTCTAATCTTGATTTAATTAAGTAAATGTAAAAAAAATGAATTTAAATCAATCAAAGGGTATCATATACAGAGGAACAGACCAGTTTACAAACATAATTGAAATCTCTTCTTGGAATTCATAAATAATATCAACCTGCCATAGAGACCTTTAGGGATTTCATTCCCATGAAACTCATTAATGAATTATTCTTTTGTCTCTCTTCTTGATAAGATACATACTTCTCTGGAGGTAAGAAAGAAAACCACAAAGCAAACTCGTGCCAGTTTTGAACCTCAGAAGACAGATAAGGAGAATCATGTCCATCTCTTATCCCACTGAACACCTTCCTTCCCTGTAGGAAGTCACCTTTCTTTAGATGTGAACTCTAATATTACAAGGTTTCCCAAAATGGTTTCTCTATCACTGATAGTAAAAAAGATTCTGGGTACACTAAAATATCTTGTTTCCAATCTGTCTCCTTTGGAGTCATGGGACTTCCCTCACTCAACAAGATTTCCTTTTCTCTCACTTCTTCTCCATTCTCCCCAAAACTTAGCAATATATGTGCAAATCACTCAATCGTTTATTTCTTAATCATTTGACAAATATTTATTCAACAATACTGTATGGTAAATAGTAAGTTATATTCTGGGAATGAATAGAAGAGTGAGATATTTTGCTTCTGCTCAAACAGCTCACAGACTTTAGAAGGCATGAGATAAGCAAATAAGTAAATGCAACATAATAAGATGGTACTGGAATCCTCCTGGAGTATATTTCCATATATCAGGATCAGCTTTTCCATTTCTGCTAAAAAGGCTCTTAGGACTTAGATGGGAATTACATCGAAGCTGTAGATAACTTTGGGTAGTACTGACATCTTAACAATATTAATTCTCCCTATTCATGAACACAGAATACCTAGCCATTTACTTAGTTCTTTTATTATTTCATTCAACTTTTTCTTTGAAGTTTTCATTGTGCATCTTTTTTAGTTAAAGTTATTCCTATGCATTTTCTTCTTTTAGATGGTATGGTGAGTGGATTTTTTATTGTCCATTTAAGAATGTTCTTTCTGTTGTATAATATAAAACTTTTTTTTTCATGTAAACCTGATAGGTTTCATTTGGTTGAATTCATTTATGATCTCTAGGGTTTTCTTGGGGCAGCTTGTCATGATATAGATAAGGATCACCACATTTCTTAAAACAGATGATTTTACTTTTTCTTTCTAAATTGGGTAGACTTTATTTAGTTTTATGGCCTAATTTCTTAACTTCCAGTATAATACTGAATAGCAATATTGAAAGCAGTCATCCTTGTTTTGTTCCAGATCTCAAAGAGATAACTTCCACTCTTTCAGGATTGAGGATAAGATTACCTGTGTTTTCTTATATATTTTGTTTATTCTGTTTAGGGAGTTATTTATATTCTTATTTTTCTAAGTATTTTTATCATGAAAAGGTGTTGGAATTTATCATTCACATTTTCTGCATCAATTTAGATTTTCATGTGATTTCCTTTTCATTAGGTTAATGGGTATATTACATTGATATTCTTAAGTTGAACATTCACTTTGAATTCCATTTTGTCTTAGTGGGTAATTCTTGTAATATTCTCTTAGATTTGACATGCTAGTATTTGTTAAGTGCTTTGCATCTATATTTATGAGAGAAATTGCTCCTTGCTTTACTTTCTTTGATATGCTTGATGTAGTTTTGGCATCAAAATAACTTTAGTCTCATAGAATGAGTTTGGAAGCTATATGTATCTTGAGTTCAAGTTGGAAGGTTATGAAAAATATTGTCATTAATTCTTCTTTGAATATTTCATAGATTTCATTTTGGAAGATGTCTGATCCTAGACTTCTAGTTTTGAGAAGTTTTTCATAACTAATTGAATTTCTTTACTCATTATGTTTTTGTTGAGATCTATTTCTTTTTAGTCAATTTAGATAAATTGCATGTTTTTAGGAATTGGTCCATTTCTTCTATTTTCTAGATTTCGGTAGACAATTATTCATAGGTTTAATTCATAATCCCTTTAATGTCAGCAATATTTAGCAACATCCCTGATTACATTTTTTATTTTGGTAATTTACATCCTCTTTCTTGTTTCTTTTTCAATCTAAATAAACCTTTTCTATTTTATTGATCTTTTCCAAGAAACAATTTCATTGGTTCACACAATTGTTTTTTCTATACTCTAGTTCATTTCTCTTCACTGAAATCTATATTGTTTTTCTCCTTCTTCTAGATTTAGGTACAGTTTGCCCTTCTTTTTCTATTTCCCACAAATCTGTAGTTAGGCTTTTTAAAACAAATTTTCTCTCCCCTTCCTCCCTGCCCCCACCCCCCAGTTGTCAGTTCTCTGTGTCTATTTGCAGCATGTTCTTTGTCCGCTTCTGTTGTTGTCAGCAGCATGGGAATCTGTGTTTCTTTTTTGTTGTGTCATCTTGCTGCGTGAGCTCTCCGTGTGTGCGGTGCCATTCCTGGGTGGACTGAACTTTCTTTCACACTGGGTGGCTCTCTTTATGGGGTGTACTCCTTGCGCATGGGGCTCCCCTATGCAGGGACACCCCTGCGTGGAATGGTACTCCTTGCATGCAATAGCACTGTGCGTGGCCAACTGGACACAGGTCAAGGAGGCCCTGATTTGAACCGCAGACATCCCATGGGGACCTCCCATGTGGTAGACAGATGCCCTATCCACTGGGCCAAGTCTGCTTCCCTGTAGATAGGTTTTTGATTGTGTTATTTTCTAAATATGAGGATTCACACCTACAAATTTCCCTGAATATTTCAAATTCATCCCAAATCTGGCCTAAAAGAATGAATTAGTTTAGCCACAAAATAAATAATAAAATGGACTGTGATGTGTAGTGGATTTCAAATGCCAGCTGCAGTTTTGAGAGACTGTCCACATTAAGGAATTTGAGATTCCATATTACTAAATATGTTCTATATGAAAATGAATTAGAAAATTATCCTAAGTGGGAACTCTGGTAAGAGATTCCTGTATAAAAGATGGATCCTTAGAATTATAGTTGCATTGTAAAGGTTAACAAAGTATAAATACATTAATCAAGTATGTGTATGAAGAGACACACTTCTCCTGACCATGGTGCTACAAGTGCCAAAGCTCTCTGAATGAGGATCCAGCATGCAGTCTGAAATCACAGAAGCTTTGTGACCTTAAAGGCTCAAGGTGCACAACTTAACATTAAATTGTTTTAGCTTGCTAATTTCCAAATAATGTAAAACGTGAATCCTCTCTTTTCCACTGAGACCTCCAAGAATTCACACAAATATGTCCTCAAATTAAACAGCAGAATTTTAAAACTCAGTATATCAATGGATAAATTCTTACATTGCTAGAATCACAATAAGTCCATAGTAAGATACCAGTAAGTCTACTTTAGTCCAAATTTCATTCCCCAAACCAGAGGATTCTGGGATGGTGATGTCTATTCCACATCTCATAGAGAGGGGCTGTGATCCTTTAGAGCTGATGGATGGGACTATGTTGCTTGCAGTTTTAGGCTTTCTCTGTTACTTGGTATGTAGTTGTCCATCATCACCCCCTTGCCTGTTGTCTTGGGCGAAAGCAATGAACTGGAGAGTAAGTGTTGCAAATCTATTGAGGTTCAGGGCCCAGCTGGCACATGGGCAGCCCCCAAACTTAAGTCACTTGTACATAAACCTACAAACTCTAGTACTAATTACAAGTACAAATGAAAGGACAGAAAAGCCACATGTAGGGAATCTGAAGGTAGTGGTCACTGGAGGTTCTGAGGGTAGGAAACAGTAAAAAGTGTTATAAGACAGGGGCATTTTTTGGAATTGGAAATTGTCCTAAAAGACATTGCAGTAACAGATGCAAACCATTTTATATCTTGCCATAACCTATGGAATTATGTCGAAGAGATTGTAAACTACAATGTAAACATTTGTCCATGCTTAGTGGCAATGCTCCACAGTTTGTTCATCAATTGCAATGAATGTACCTCACTAATGAAAGATGTTGTTCATGTGGGAAAATGTGGGAAGTGTGGGGAGTGGGGCATATTAGAATCCCCTATCTTTTTCATATGATATTTGTGTAATCTAAGTATCTTTTCAAAAATTAAAAATATCTATACAGACCCTAAGAAAGCAAGTTATCATGACTAAAAGACAGAAAAAAAGACAGACAATAGGAATAAAAGCTTTTAAGTTTTTCAGATTTTGAAAATATTCAGAGAATATGAAACAACACTTTTTAATGAGTTTTAGAAGATTAAAAAGAATATTGCAATTATATTAAATGGTATATTTCAATAATTAAATAAATAGAACCTCTGAAGCTAAAATGTACAATGATGAAAATGTAAAATTTCCAAGTAGGAATGGGAGATATTTATCTACCATGGGAATCAAAGACCCACTAATCCTGAAACAGAAATGGAAAATAAATCAAATTTATATCTGTGGACCTACTACACTTGACATTTTATCCATGTCCCTCCATTTACTGCCAGTAAAACATTCCCTTTCATATTTTCTTTGCACAGTGAAACAGATCTACAGGTTGATTTCAGTGATTTATTGTTCCACTGATGTTTTCCTTCTTGGATAATAAATAAATACAAAATATTTTCATTCAGGAAACGAAAAAAAATATATATATATAACCACACTTAGGATGATATATCTCAGAGCTATTAATATGCAGGTGCTTCCAATTCTTCTGAGAGGGATGATCTGGAAATGAGGAGAAATGGGAAGTGTGACATTGGAGAAAGACATTAGAATGTGAAATCCAGGACCTTCTCATTCAATACTGTTACTCTAGAATTTGCTTCTCTTGCAAACTCAGTTCTTGGCAGTGGAGGGAGGAGTAATTGCTCCTATGTTTGAAATATACTCACTTAGGCATGGGCTACCTTATTACAATGCATTATAATAGGTAAGCGTTCTGTTACAGTTTTCTACTTTCTCTTGGTTTAAATGATGTTCCTTGGACCTGGGTGTGTTTATTCTCACTTCCGCACTCTGGACAGTAAATCTTCAATTGGCAGTATTCATCTTTTCTAAATTTCTCATGTTAGGGTCCCAAAGTATTTATTCTACTCATAAAACATTCAATTAAACAGAACACTGATCACTCAAAATGTATCTTGCCTTCCTACTATGTAACATATATTTCATGGCTTTCAGACAGCAAATAAATCCCCCACTTATCCAGGAAAAAAAAACCAGTTTTTCCCTCTGTAACTTGGTGTTTATCTCTCACTGAAATTATGGAAGTGTCTTTCAATGAAATCTATATTTTAGGAACTCTCTGCAAGGTTTCCCTTTTTTAAAAAACTTAACTGTACTTAAGTTTCACTGATAAAAGGCAATATGATGCTTTTTTCCCCTTATAGCCATTTATAGACTCTTAAGGAATAAACTTTGTTTTACATGAGAACAAATTTTACCCTCAGTTTAGAGTGAATCATTGTTTTCACATATTTTAGGATCCTGGAGAAGAATAAAATTCTACTGACAAAACTAGGAATACTTTTTTATTTTAAAGGAAAAGAGAAGATGCAAGAATGGGGAAATAAGAAAAGATCTTTGTAATAACATAAGTTCGAGGAGAATATAATAGAGTTGAAAAGGTCTCCATCACTCACATATGATATTTGCTTAATAAAAATGTTACCTTATGAATCATTGTACCAGCTAAATATTTAGAAAGGAAACAGGAAGTTTCTTAGGGGATTTTGAAAGATATCAATCACCCTCTCTTCATGAATTCAATCAAAGTGTAAGTAAGTTTGGCATCCACAACTGAGTCTTCTTAGGGTGTGACTTCAGTAGGGTAGGTTATTCTTAGCAGTCTTTTCTCCCTCTTTCTGGTTTGTATTCCTGTCCTCCAGATGGGGAAACTGCAGGTGGTGGTGCCTATTTAATCAATACTGAAGACATGAGCCTGCTTCTCCCTGACTGCAGAAAGGGGGCATATTTGTGTGGTCAATAATTCCAGTGGAGTCTTCTTGATTATACAGTGTTCCTGATTATAACAGAAGTATCACCTTTCTTAGCTGGACTGTTTTTCACTCTTTTCCATACTTCCAAATATTGAAAGACATAACTCTAGTTTCTTCAGTAACATGAGTGTTCATGACTACCACGTTTTTTCTCAAGATTCTTTTTCAAAATTTTCTTAATGTTTTTATTTTTAAAGAAGCTTTAGATTACATAAATGTTACATTAAAAATACAGGAGATTCCCATATGCTCCAGCCCCTCAAGATCCCACACTTTACCACATTAACAACTTGTTTCATTAGAGTTGTACATTTGTTAACATTGAAGGACACATATTGAAGCATTGCTACTAACCATGGACTACACTGTAGATTATAGTTTACCCTCAGTCTCAGACAATTTTATAGGCTGTGACAAAATGTATAATGGCCTTGTTTCCATCATTGAAAGGTCATGTAGGAGAATTCTTATGTCTCCAAAATGTCTCCATATTACTCCTTATTCTTCCCTTCCCTCCCCTCAGAACCTCTGGTGGCCAATGCCTTCATTTCAATGATAAAATTCTTTAATATTATAATAACACTTCTATAATAGAATAATAATATGTAGTTATTATAATGTACCATGGACTAAAGTAAAAATTCTTAAAAGCTTTTATTTGGAAAGAGATTTCTGCTCAAAAATAAGCCTTTCATGTAAACTATTTTGTACCAGAACTGATTACAAAATAGCAGTCTTGCAGGGTAGCAATTGGGAACTGATACATCAAATTGTTGGGAGTGAGAAGACCACTGACACTATTTCCATGTGGTAAATGTACATAATTGCTCTTGTATAGCTTGGAAAAAATGAATCAAAATATATTGTTTGCAGTAACATTTAAAGAAAGCACCTAGGAAAGGTATTGACAAACTGGTTTATGTGAAGAATGATTTTACTGAGAATCCTAATTCAATGTGGAATAAGGTGGGGCTCTTACTTGCACTGGAGAGAATTCCAGAAAAAAGTGACAAGGTGAGGATTTTTAATTTTCAGATTAAGGTGTAATCAAAACATAGACATTTTATACAACTGCATGAATGAAATATCTTTTCCTGAAAATTTCAGTTCTGATAAGTGTATGACTCACATCAGAGACTGAACCTGTGTGTCAATAAATTACAAGTGAAAATGAATTCACAGCTTTGCCAAAGAATTTGAAGTGAATACAAATATGTAAGCAATTATTAACATCTTCAAATATGACCATTAGCTCAGAGAAATCATTACCTCCAAAATGCCACTCTGGTTTGCCATTTGTAGTGATGGCAAGGAAATCAGTTGATGAATGAAGCATTCACCTTAGCCTACCCAGAAGAAAACAGCAAGCTTACATAAAAGTCTGAAATCATGTCTTAATATCTGGGTTTAATATAAGAATAAGATATAGTAGGAAAGGCAGAAAAACACATATTTGCTTTTTATGACCCATAAATGAGGACTATTATTGTAGGGAGTGCTGAAAGAAATTTCCAGAAAATATCCTTCAATATGGAAATATTTTTTAAAGGGCAAACTTACATCGCTGGAAGGATGATAGAAATTATTGAAACCATCATTGTTTGAAAAATCAGGGAATGTGTTGTTGATTACAACCTCACTTGAATTATGATTTTGAAGGTGCAGGCGAAAGGCACATATTGGAGATAGAATGTGGATTACTATAAAGCAGTCAGATGACATCTCCAGTTCAGGATGTGACCTCTTTCAGGAACTAATGAACAAGCCCTGGTAGGTGGTACAGAGCCTTTGCTAGGAGAGCTTATTTTTCACTAACACCATAAAACACAAGCAGTTTCTTTCATCTGGGAGTGACTGCAATACACTTTCATCCCTCCAGCACCTGCTATAATTTTATATATACAGAATAAACTGAATGAAATATTTTACTGCTGAAAATCCAGGCAGCAGTTTCTATCTTCAATCCTGAATCCAGGAATACAATGAGGGAACACATGATGTAAAATAATACAAAAGAAATAGGAATCCGTGATATACCAAAATGAAACAAATGTAAGTTTTTATTAGGCAAATGCAAGATTATCTCTCTATACACTTACAAAGTACCTACATTAAGATCTCCTCTAATCCATATTTTATTCCTCCACCTTGTGTATGCTGGGATGGTGATGTCCACTCCACCTCTAAATTGAAAGTTGGCTTAGATCCCACATGGCTGATGGGTGGAATTCTCCTGCTTGCACTTGTAGACTCTCTCAGTTCCCTGGTATGGTGGTTGACCATCCTCACCTCCCTGTTAGCTGACACTGGCAAATCCAATGAATTTGAGAGCAGGTGTTGCAACTCTCCTGAAGCTCATTCAAGTCTCCTGACCATTCAACACCCCAGCACCAACAAAAGGTTGAGTAAAAGTGACAGAGAGGCACATGTAGAAAGATCACATCTGAGTCCAACTCCATCACACTTCAGGGTACAAATTCCAAAGTAGTATCTTCTGGCAAGGCACCGAACTCCAGAATCATCTGCCATGACCATAGGAATGAGGTGTCTCTGTAGTCCTCAGGAGAACCACTACCTGGGGTAGTACCTACTTAGGCTGTCTCTGAGATCCTGCTGAAAGATGCATAAGTCCAAACTTATCTGAAGACCTGACTCATTTTGAAGTCTCTTAGCCATATGAACTCATTTGTCATTCCCTTTTCCCCTTTTTATTCAAGGTATTTTTCTAATTGTATCACGAGCTGGTGGTTGGTAGTAATTCCTCAGCACCAGGGGTTCTCAACCAAGCGGATATATCCCATGCTGGAGGGAAAGTAATGTTCAGTTGACTTAGGGAGTGGCCACATTTGAGCAACATGGAGGCTCTCAGGAGGTTACTCTTAGGCACCTTGCATCTCTAGACCTAGTTGAAATTTCAAGCACACAGGCTCATAAGCATTGTCATCAGTATCAAGGGCCCATCATTGGACCATCCTTCTTCACTGGTCTTTGTTCTTGCACTTGGGGGATAGTTGCTCCTCAACTGGGGAGTGCAACATAGTTTCCCAGAATAGGAACTCAGCACTTCCTCAGTTGTCATGTCAAACTCTACCTAATATGACAATTAATATCCAAAATATATTTATATACCCTGCATGAATGCCCTGGAGAACTGCCCGCTGCCCATGCATCCCCCATCAATGACATCCCACACCAGTGCTCCTGCCCTGCAATTGTTGAAACACTCTGTGATCCAAAACTTCTTCAAAACTATATGCAAATATATTTCTAAACTCAATTAACAGGAAAATGAAATATTAGTGATAGGTTTAAAGATAAAAAATAGAATATTTTTATTCTATATTTAAGAAAAACTAAAAGTAAAAAATAAATCAGGGTATTAAAATGCAAAATATCATAAAATATATTTTACATTTTGCCTTCATCACTGTAATAGGTGTTGCTGTGTATGTACAGTAGAAAAGCTCTCTCTCCCATTCTTTTCTCAGGGTCTTCATCCTTTGTTTAAAAAAATTATAATGTCTTCAAAAAAGATTTAGATCACAATAAAGTCACATATACAATATAAGGGAATCTGATATGCCAACATCAAACACTTTCTCTCTTCCCCCTGCAATTATCTTTTTAATGTGCGCATATTTGCTATAGCTGATGAACAGATATTGAAACATAGATACAAACCATGGTTTCACTATGGTTTACATTATGGTTTATATTTTAGATTGTACAATTTTATAAAAATTTGGTTGTACTATGGTTTACATTTAATTTTTTGGTGAAATTTAACAAGGCCTATATCCATCACTGCATAATCTTGTGGAACACTTCCACTGCCCCCAGTTGTCCCATCTTCCATCTATTCTATTCCTCTCTCCCCCACCCCTTGGGGCCCACAGTGACAACCAAGCTTCACTGCCTGAAATACACGATTCACAGATACTTGCAACAATGTTGAGGATTTGACACACTAGTCTGTCTGGAGACAGTGGCTGTGGGAGTTGCTGAGTGCTGGGAGAGGGAAGATGTGTGACATGGAGGCATTTTTAGGACTTGAAGTTGTCCTGAATGATATAGTACGGATAGATGAAGGACATTACATATCATGCCATAAGCCATTGAACGGACTGTGGGGAGTTGCAAACTACAATGCAAATGATAATCCACACAAGCATAAGTTGTTGGTGTGAGAGGAGTGGGGGTGGGGTGGGGAGTGGTATATATGGGAACCTCATATTTTTAATGTTACATTTTGCATTATCTATGTATCTTCAATAAAAGACAACAAAATATTTCATTTTCAAAAAAAGAATCTTCTAGTGTTTGATCTCTGTTAATCATGAGCACTTTTGTAAACTTGAGACAAAGTATCCTTTTATAGACAGAATGTTTCCCAGCTTTTTAAAGGCCTGCTTTATGTCCTTGTTTCTAAGAATGTAAATAAAGGGGTTCAACATGGGAGTAATCACTGTGTACATCACTGAGGCTATTGCATTTGCCTTTGAGTTTTTGGTAGCAGCAGAGCTAAGATACACTCCAATACCTACCATAAAACAAGGTCACTACTGAGAGGTGAGATCCACAATTAGAAAATGCTCTATATTTACCACGAGCTGTTGAGATTCTCAAAATTGAGGATATAATTTTATAGTAAGAGAAAAAGATCCCAGTGAGTGGTATAACCCCGAGAAGTCCACCTGCAAAATACATTACAAGGTCATTGAGGAAGGTGTCAGAACAAGCATGTCTGACTACCTGATTAAGTTCACAGAAAAAGTAGGGCATTTCCATCTCTGTACAAAAAGACAATTGTAAAACCATTAAGTTATGCAAAAGAGAGTCCAAAACACTCAATAACCAGGATACCAGCAGTAGGAGGCCACAGAGCCAGGGGTTCATGATGACTGTGTAGTGCAGGGGGTGACAGATGGCCACGAAGCGGCCATAGGCCATTGCAGTCAAGAAGGAGTTATCTAATTGTCCAAAAAGCATGAAAAAATACATCTGGGTGAGACGGTTTTCAAAAGTTATGATTCTGTTGCCTATCTGAATGTTCAGCAGCATCTTTGGTTTCGTGGTGGAGGTGAAACAGATATCAGTAAAAGACAGGTTGGAGAGGAAGAAGTACATGGGTGTTTGGAGATGGGAGTCCAAGATGATGGCCAGGATGATGAGCAGGCTGCCAATGAATGTAACCAGGTACATGGACAGGAACATTCCAAAGAGGAGGGGCTGCACCTCTGTATTTTCTGAGAGCCCCAGGAGGATGAATTCTAAAGCATATGTTTGGTTTTCTGTTTCCATGTGGATGATGAATTTCCTGAGGAGATATTCAATACAATGCAATTTAGCCTCAAGCCATAATCAGAAAAATATAATAAATGGTACTGTTTGTATTGTAATTACATTAAGTTAATATTTTTATGGATTTTATAGAGATCTAGTACCCTTTTCTGAAAATAGGGAAAACATATGTTCCTGCTTCTCCTTGATAGTTGTGATGGCTAGAAACCCTTGGTCATAATAGAATACACTTTGCCAAGGCAATAATTTCCATGATAAATTCTCTCAGACTTTATTTTAAGCAACAAACATTATGACCATGTTTTTGTACCCTGTGATAAAATAGAAAAGAAGAACAAAGTAGTAGGAACCATGTTATTTGGTTGTAACAGTTATTATAAAAACACAATAATTTAAAAAATCTTTTTGGTGAAATGGACAAATGACCCCACACAAATGTGTTCCACTGATGTTTCACAGAGGACAAGGGTAATTCAGTGTAGAAAGTATGATCTTTTCAAGAAGTGGTGTTGGAACAAAAGTGAAGCAGGCTAGTAAGATAGGGAATAGATGGATCTAGAACCTGACAGAGTCCACATGGACATCAAAACCCCCTAATGATGGCTGCTGGAGGAATCTCACCCTGGGATTTGCTACCCAGAACAAAGCCTCCTTCCTGAGAATATGGAAAAGCCTGGATCTTCCCTAGGAACTTTATCACTGGGTCCTCACTAAGGAATTGATGGGCAGGGTAATCAATCCAAAGAGCAAACAGCTGAAACCCCCTCCCCTGCCATTAGCAAAGGGGTGGATAACTAGCAGTTTAAAAGCAAACAGTGAGGTTTGAGCTTGCTCTTGCCTAGCTTTTTGCCTATTGACCCGTCTTGCCTTCTGCATGTCACTTTCATCATTTTTCCTCTGCCATGTGGCCATGCAAGTTACACTCGGGACTTATAATCTATAATGGGGAATTGTAGCTTGTAAATTAGCCCTCTTCATCCCTTTTCAGCCCCTTCCTCACTACCTGCTGGTGCCCTGCTCTGTTATTTTCTCCCATTTCTCTTCCCTTCCTACCTGAATTAATTACTGGCCTAACTCACCTGGCGTGTTCTTGAAATTCACTTCTGCAGCATAGCCAAGAACTTAGTTAGAATATGGTAACAATAGGATGCACTCATGCCAAATAAAAAAGGAACTTAGGCACTGCTTGAATTCATTTCACAAAAATTAAATCAAAATGAATCATACCATTTTAAAGTAAAATGCATTGTGAAAGTGCTAGACTAAAATGTGAAGAAAATCTAAGGGCCCATAGGTTGGAAAAGAGTTTTTAGATATAGTAATGGAAGCATGATTCATGAGAGATTAAAATTTATAAGTCAGTTTTTATTCAAATGTAAAATATCTACTCTGTGAAAGACATTGATAAGGGGTTGTAAGAAAACATGCAGATTTGGAAAAATACTTACAAAACACATCTGTTAAAAGATTTGTATACAAATGTAGAAATTAATATTAACCCCACAAAATAAGAAAGCATAAGTTGAATTTAAAAATCTGCAAAAGATATAAACAGAATCCTAACTTAGGAAGAAATTCAAAATACAAATACAAAATACAATATATAAAAAGAAATTCAACTTCACTGGCACCTAGGTATTATGACCAAATGCCAACTAGCAATGTCTCTGAAAAAGACCTTGACCAAAAAGGGGAAATATTCAGTGCAGATGAAATTTTATGATTAAGAGGTTTTAAAGTGAGTTTGGTGGTCATTCCAGAGGTTATGCTTATGCTCATCTCAGCAGAATCTCACTATCTGTTACAGGAAACGGTGCCTCAAACAGTAGGGATCCTGATGGTTCTAGAGATATCTAGACACTGTAAATAGTGCAGGGAATCTCAGGAATTTGGCACCCTGTCAGTAGACCTTACTTTGGAATTTATGCTCCCCAGTGTAAAAGAGTTAGCCTCATTTGTAGATTCCCAACATGTGGCTCTTCTCTAAATGTTATTTACATAAAGCCATGTGTTGGCACTATCCTTGTTAAATACATGAGCCAGAGCATTATGTTTTTGGTCTGTTCATGTGCCAGTTGAACCCTTAATCTAAGCAGAGTTTCAACACTTACTCTCCAGTTCATTGGACCTATGTAGAACAACTAATAAGGAGATGGTAATGGACAAACCTATCCCAACGAGCAAAGAATGTCTGCAACTCTAAGCAAGCTAGCTCCACCCATATATCCCAAGGGATCTAAGCCCCCTCTCAATTAGAAACAGTGGGCATCACCATCACAAAATCCTGAAGATTGGGGAATGAACAATGGACTAAAGTAGACATTATTTTTATATTATAGACTTACTATTCTAGCAATGGAAGAATGTTTATCATTGATATAAAGGCCATGGCCACCAGAGATTCTGAGAGGAGGGAGCAGGCAGAATAGGTGTTATATCAGGGCATTTTCAGGACATTGGGATTGTTCTGCATGACATTGCAATGACGGATACAGGCCATTATATGTTTTATCATTACCTAAAATTGTGCAGGACAGGCTCTTAACTATAATATAAACTATAATTCATGGTTAGCAGCATTGTTTCTATATGCATTCATCAATTGTAGCAAATGTACTATACTAATGAAAGTTGTTGTTACTATGGGAAACAGTGGGAGGGTGAAGGGGTGGGGCATATGGGTCCCCTCTATATTTTATGTAACATTTATGTACTCTAAACCTGTTTTAAAATTTTAAAATTTAAATAAATAAATGAATAAATAAACTCATTAAATCTCTTTTAAAAATTAAACATCATCTGTCATTAGGGACTTGGAAGACTATGAACACAATAATATATGACCACATGTTTATTAGAAGAGATAAAAACCTAAAAACTGAGAATACCAATTGCTGTTGAGTATATGGAGCAATACATCTCTCATTCACTGCTAGTGAGAACACAAAATGGTTCATCCAGAAGACAGTTTCTTTTAAAACTAAACATTGTCTTACCATACAATCCAGCAGTTTTGCTTTTAGGTATATAAATATACACACCATATCATATATATATATATGATATGAAAATTAGAGTCCACACAAAAGTCCACACATGAACGTTTACAGCAGCTATATTTTTAAACTCCAAATCTGAAAGCAAACAAAATGTTGGTCAACCACCACAACAGGGAACAGAGAGAGTCCATAACTGCAAACAGAATTCCATCCATCAAACATGTGGGATCTAAGGCCCCTCTTGATTTAGAGGTGGAGTGGTCATCACCATCCCAAGATCCTCAAGATAGAGGAATAAAATAAGAATTAGAGTGGGCTTAGTGGTATTCTACTATAGACTTATTGTTACTCTAGCAATGGAAGAAATTGTGTCACTGTCATGGAGACAGTGACCACTGGAGTTGTTGAGTGCAGGGAGAGGGAAGAAGAGGGTGTGATGTGGTGGCTTTTTTGGGGACTTGGAGTTGTCCTGAGATATATCTCATGGACAGATGCAGGATATTATATATCCTACCATATCACACTGAATGGACTGGAAGAGAGTGTAAACTAACATGTAAACAATAATCCAAGCTTTGTAGCAATGATCCAAAATGTATTCATTAAATAAAAGAATTGTGCCACACTGATGAAAGGTTGTTAATGTGGGAGGATGGGGAATTTAGGGAGTGGGGTATATGGGAATGTCATATTTTAAAATGTAAAATTTAGTGTGATCTATGTATCTTAAAAAAAGAAGACCATAATAATTTTTGCTAAAGAAATCTCATAGCGAATTTATAAAAACAAACAAGAAAAATCTTTACATCTCAGTGAACATACTCTAATAATGACTGAAGTAATAAATGCACAGTTATGTCATTAAGGCAAATACAACAAATTTTACATGTCACAGGAATTGTATGCTTTTTAATATGTATCAATAAAGTTGATTTCTTTTTTAAAAAGAACTATTTTTAAAACCTCACCACACCATATAATTTTTGACTCCATATTTGTGTCCATGTCATCTCTTCTTCATGTACTTCTAGCCTTTTCTCCTTCTGAAATTACTCTAAATCCTCCTTCAAGCCTTATTGCAATTAAAATCTCCCTTGTAATGCCTTTACTAACCTCCCCAGGATGAGTCGGTAATTTCTGATCCACTTCACCAGAATTCCAGAGCCACATATATTGAATGACTAAAAGGAAAAAATTGAATAAACACAGGTAAACAGATAATTTCTACAAGTATAGAGAAAGAAGAATGAGTGAAACAAGGAAACAATGCTTTTGAGAGAGGGAAGACCCAAGAGTAAGAGATCAGAGGAAGCAGATTGGGAAAAAAAATCTATTTTAGTTTATCTGCTATTTTCACTCAGGCTTTTTAATAAGACAGAACTTTGTGTTTTAAGTTTTCTCTGTGGTCATAATCTGCTGACTTCCTTAAAGCTTCTACCAATAAAAGGTGTCCATGGAGTCAAAAATATATTCCCCCAGTACCTGTGAAGATTCTGTAAGTCGCTCTGAAATTATCAAGTCAGGGTCTAAGTTCACCAATGCAGGTTCTTCCTTGACAGATGAATGAAGTTGGAAACTCTGTTCCCAAGTAGTGAAGTGAGATGGAATGAGTCATAAGGTCTGTAGAAGACAAATTGTGTTTTCTTTGATACAGTGAAGGAGAAGCACATAGAGTATCTGAGCAATTAGGGATTCCATTCCCATGAACCACATTAATGAAGTATTCTTTTGTATCAATCTCCCTGAGATAATTATTTCTCTGGAGATAAGAAAGGAAAACACAATGCAAATTTGCACCAGTTTAGTCCCTTGTGACAGCTTTGGAGCTCCATGTTCATCTCTTATCCCTGTGGACACCTACCTCCCAGGAGGAGGTCACCCTTATTAAGGTGTGGGCTCTAGTCTTGTAAGGTTTCCCATACTGATTTCCCTCTTGTTGCTCCTGGAGTAAGATTCTGAATACATTAAACTATCTTATTTCCCAATTTTTCTCCTCTGGAGTTGGCTGTCATGAATGGAGACACCCACTCACAAGTGAATTTCCTCTTGTCTCACTGCTTCTCCTTTCTCCCCATAATTAGCAATATCTGTTCAACCCACACAACCATCTGGTTTCTCAGTCATTCAACAATATTTATTCAGCAATACTGTATGGTAAATCCTAAAGTACATTCTGGGAATGAAGAGAAGACAAAGGTACAGTGTTTCCTAACAAACTGTTCACAGTTTTAAAAAGCCAAGAAATGAGCACTCACACAATCCTTAGAAGCCTGCCCCTGGTGCACCTTGTGCCAGATATCCACCATCCAATACCCTAAAACAGTAACCCTTCCTTATTATATCATCAACAGTGTTTTCTCAAGGATGGATATAAGACATTTAAAATTACACAAAAAATATATAGGGGCTGATAGGCTAAATATAAACCATAATGTAAAACATAAGATAACTAAAAATATAGAAAATTGTATAGTCTAAAAAATAAACCACAATGTAAACACAAATGTTACCTTATTTGAAAACTATTGTCTCATATCTGTACATTAGTTTTAGTAAATATGGTATGAAAGTTAAAAGATTACTGCTGTGGAAGGGAAAAGATATTATGTTGGATATGTGGGATTACTGTATATTGTTTATATGAATTACTGTGATCTAAAACTCTTGTGAAGATAAGCTTAATAATTAGAAAAAAGAAAAGGAAAAGATAGGATGTTGAATTTTTCCAAATTAATATGTACTGTATATCTAACCTTTAAACTCATCGCTATATTCCATTTTACTATTAAGGGAACCTGGCAATATATTGGGCTTCACTTTTCAGGAAGTTTTGGATCACAGAGAGGTTCAACAATGGCAGGGGAGGAATACTGGTGTGGGATGTTATTGACAGGGGACACATGGTTGACAGGGAGTGCTACAGGGCATATATCCAAGGTACATAAAAATGTTTGGATATTTTCATAGTGGAAACAATTAAAAACAACTGAGGGAGTGCTGAGTTCCTAGCCAGGGAAGCTCTATCACAGTCCCTAAAGGAATAGCAACAATCCCCCAAGTGCAACAACAAAGACAAATAAGAATGAAGGTCCAACAATGAGCCCCTGATACTAATGACTATGCTTGTGAGCCTGTGCACCTGAAATAAGAACAAGGGCTAGAGCAGCAATGTGCCTAAGAGTTACCTCCTGAGAGCCTCCGTGTTACGCAAATATGGCCAGTCTTGAAGCCAAACTCAGCATATAAATTTGTTGCCTTCCCCCCACAATGGGACATGAATCCCAGGGATAAGCTGCCCTGGTGCCGAGGGATTAATACCAAGTACCAGCTGATGAAGTAACTAGAAAATGACCTTGAATAGAAGGTGCAACTCGGACCAGCAGAATATCTCTGTCTACATATAATAACAGGATTTAAAAATGCTTTTTGACCTAAATCAAGGGGCAAATGGAAAGGACAAATGAGTTTATATGGCTATGAGTCCAAAAAAGAGCTGGGAGTTTATCAGAGGGGTTGCCCTTATGCACAACTCAGCAGAGTCTTAGAGACAGATAAAGTAGATAGAACCCCAGGTATTTGTTCTTCTGAGGGCTACAGAGACCCACAGGTTTTATGGTCATGGCAGATGGAGTTCAGTGCCATGTCAGTTGGCCCTTCTTTGGAGTTTGTGTTTCTGTGTGATGGAGCTGCACTCAGATGTGATCACTTTTCACAAGTCTTTCCTGTTACTTAACCAGAATTGTAGTTGGTGATGGGGATTAATATATACCCAGGGGATCTGAATCTCTGGACTGACCATATGATAGCCAGGCCCTGAGCCTCAACAGACTTCAGCTCCTACACTGGTTTATTGGACTTAGCCCACTCAGAGAACATGGAGTTGAAGAAGGTCAACCAGCACAACATGGAGTCAAGAGTGCCTACAACTGAAAGCAGGAGAATTGCATCCAGCATCCATGTGGAATCTAAGCCCCCTGTTGACATAGATGTGGAATGGACACAACCAATCCAAGGTCCACAGGATGTAGGAATAGAATATGGATTAGAGTGGACTTACTGATATTCTACTCATGAACTATTGTGATTAGTAATCGAAGAAAATGTGGCTTTGGTGTGGAGAAATTGGCCATGGTGGCTGCTGGGTGTGGGGAATGGGATGAAGAGATGAGCTGTGGAGGCGTTTTTGGGGACTTGGAGTTGTCCTGGGTGGTGCTGCAGGGACAATTAGTGGACATTGTAGATCCTCCCATGGCCCACTGGATGGAACATGGGAGAGTGTGGGCTATGATGTGGACCATTCACCATGAGGTGCAGCGATGCTCAGACATGTATTCACCAAATGCAATGAACGTGTCATGATGATGGAGGAGAATGTTGCTATGGGGGGAGTAGTGGGGTGAGGGGAGTAGGGGATATATGGGGACCTCGTATTTTTTGAATGTAATATTAAAAAAATGAATAAAGACCAAAAAAGTGGAAATAAAATAAAGATGCAGAATCAGGATTATAGTGAAAAAAAAAGTGTTTTCTCAACATTATAATTTCAACCACGCACACATCAATCCTGCGTGTTCACCTTTCCACACCGAACATACCCACAATTCCATGGACCAACTGACCCAGTGTGTTATATTCGTAAGTGTAGAGCAATACAATGAGCAAGAATTTTTGTACACCGATAATGGAGAGGACACTTAGATGTTCTCAAATAGAGGGGAGAGTATCTCTCAAGAGCAAGGCTTGCTCCTAATGGGAGAGGATAGACCAGTTTGTCAAGCCCTCATCATTGTTGCAAGTATCTATGAATCTTGTCCTTCAAACATTGAAGCTTGGTTGCCAATGTGGGCCCCAAGGAGAGGGAGAGAGAGAGAAAATAGATGGAAGAGTGGGTAAATGGGGGTAAATGGAAGTGTTCTGTATGATCTTTCAATGATGGATACAGGTCATGATAAATTTCAACAAAAATTCATAAAAGCGTATGGTCTAAATTGTAAACCATATTGTGTACTGCTGAGCATGGTTGGTAGCTATCCAATATTTGTACATCCGTTGTAGCAAATGTAACATCCACAAGTAAAAACATCATTGGTGAGGAAGAGGGATGATGTTGGGTATATGGGAGATACCTATATTCTGTGCATGATTTTACTGTGACCTTAAACTTTTTTGAAGATATAATGAAAAATAAAAAAGGCAAGACACTGAGGAAGAAATGAAAGAGATTGCCTTGCCACTATATATACAAGACAACACCTATTAGAGTGATAAAAGGCAAAACCTTAAAAAAAATTTATAAAAATTTTCATTTTTGTTTTCTTTATATGAAGTCATCATATACCCCCTCTATATGAGGTCTCCATATACCCCCCACACCCTCACCACACTCCTCCCCCCATAACAACAATCTCCTCCATCATCATGAGACATTCATTGCATTTGATGAATACATCTCTGAGCACCACTGCACCTCATGGTCAGTGGTACACACCATAGCGCACACTCCCACATTCCACCCAGTGGGCAATGGGAGGACATACAATGTCTGGTAACTGTCCCTGCAGCACCATCCAGGACAACTCCAAGCCCAAAAATCGCCCCCACATCTCATCTCCTCCCACTCCCTACCCCCAGAAGCCACCATGGCCACTTTCTCCACACCAATGCCATATTTTCTTTGATTACTAATCACAATAGTTCATGAATAGAATATGATTAGTAAGTATTTTGTTGAGGATTTCCACATCTATGTTCATTAGAGAGATTGGTCTGTAATATTCCTTTCCTGTGGTGTCTTTGTTTGGCTTTCATATTAGGGTAATTTTGGCATCATAGTATGAGTTATGCAATGTTCTTCTGTATCAAATTTTTGGAAGATTTTCAGCAAGATTCGTGTTAGTTCTTTATGGAAAGTTTGGTAGAATTCACCTGTGAAGCCATTTGGCCCAGGGCTCTTAGTTGGGAGGTTTTTAATGACTGATTCTATCTCTTTACTTGTGATTAGTTTGTTGAGATCATCAATTTCTTCTTTCATCAATATAGGCTGGTTATGTATTTCTAGAAATTTGTCCATTTCCTCTGAATTGTCATTTTTGTTGGAATATAGTTTTTCAAAGTATTCTCTTATGATAGTCTTTATTTCTGTGGGGCCAGTGGTGATATCTCCTTTGTTATTTCTTATTTTGTGTATTTGCATCTTCTCTATTTTTTTCTTTGTTAGTCTAGCTAAGGGTTTGTCAATTTTATTGATCTTCTCAAAGACCCATCTCTTGGTTTTGTTTATCTTTTCAAGTGCTTTCTTATTTTCTATTTCACTTAGTTCTGCTCTTATCTTTGTTATTTCTTTCTTTCTTCTTCTGGCAGGGTTATTTGTTGTTTTTTTCCTAATTCCTCCAAATGTGCAGTTAGTTCCTCAATTTTTCCTCCTTCTTCTTTTTTGATGTATGAATTTATGGTTCTAAGTTTCACTCTCAGTACTGCTTTGCTGCATCCCATAAGTTTTGGTATGTTGTGTTATCATTTTCATTAGTTTCAAGGCAGTTATTAATTTCTTTTGAGATTTCCTCTTTGACCCACTGTATTTCTAAGAGTGTGCTGTTTAATTTCCATATCTTGGTGTGAAATCTGGGCCTCTGGCCCTTGCAGATTTTCAGCTTGATAGTGGTGTATTAAAGTCCCCCACTATAATTGTAGATACATCTATTCCTTCCCTTAGTTTCTCCAGTGTTTGCCTCAGATATTTGGAGTTACCCTTGTTAGGAGCATAAATGTTTATAACTGTTCTTTCTGTTTGAATGATTATCCCTTTCACTAATATGTAGTGTCCATATTTGTCTCTCACAAATGTTTTGCATTTGAAGTCTGTTTTGTCTGATATTAACATAGTTACTCCTGCCCTTTTTTGGTTATTATTTGCTTGTAAGATTCTTTTCCAGCCATTCATTTTCAACCTCCTTGAATCCCTGGGTCTAAGATGTTTTTCATGTAGACAACATATAGATGGATCATACTTTCTTATCCAATTTTCCAGTCTGAGACTCTGGACAGGTGAGTTTAATTCATTGACATTCAGTGTTATCACTTTCAAGGAATTATTTATATTAGCAATTTTTTCTTTGGATTTGTGTTTGTTATATTTTGTTCAGTTTTTTAGTCTTTTTAGTTGTTCTTACACTCTCCTTCAACTCTGTCTCTCTTGTTTTTTTCTTTCCTCCTATACAATTTCTTTTAGTATTTCTTGAAGGGCAGGATTCTTGTTGGCATACTCTATTAATTTCTGTTTATCTGTGAGTATTTGAACTCTCTATCATATTTGATTGTTAGTTTAGCTGGAAAGAGTATTCTTTTTCGGAAATTTTTTTTTCATTTAGTATCTTGACTATGTCGTAAGACTGCCTTCTTGCCTCCATGGTTTCAGATTAGAAATCAGCACTCAATCTTATGAAGCCTCCTTTGTATGTGTGGTTTTTTTCTCTTGCTGCTTTTAGAATTTTCACTTTGTCTTGCGCATTGGATAATTTGACAAGTATATGTCTTTGGGTAGGCCTGTTGGGATTTATGCTATTTAGGGTGCATTGTGCTTCCTGGATGTGGATGTTCATCTCCCTCACTAGGTGTGGGAAGTTTTTATCCATTATTTCCTCCAACACCCCTTCTGTTCCCTTTCCCTTCTCTTCTTTTTCTGGGATGCTTATAATGCATATGTTTTCACATTTTGCATTGTCATTCAGGTCCCAAAGTCCCTGTTGAATTTTTTTCTCTTTTTATCTATCAATTCTACTGTTTGATTTCAGATGTACTGTCTTCCACATCACTAGTTCCTCTCCCTCTTCAAATGTACTGTTATTTGCTGAGAGTGTATTTTTGATTTCTTGGATTATGCTGTTCCTTCCCATCATATCCGTTGTCTTTTTTTTTTTTTTTTGCATGATGGCAATTTCTCATGCATGCTCTCCAAGTGTTTTCTTCATATTCTTATCTCTTACTTCACCTCATTAAATTGGCCCTTATTAAATGTTTTGAGAGGTTTAATTACTTGCTTGATGTTCTGCTCTTCTTCCTAATTTTAGTTTGTTCACTGGATTGGGTCATGTTTTCCTGATTATTGGTTTGGCTTATAGTTTCTTGTTGCTGTCTGGTCATCATTTTATCTTGCTGGCTTGATTAACTTCTTTGTCTAGTCTCAGGGATAACTAGTTGTTTTTGCGTGTGTGTTAAGTCTTCTCTTTGCCACTTTGTTCTTATTCTATTTCCTTGCTGTTGGCTAAGTTCACTTGAAGTAAAATATTAGGGCAAGTGAAAACAAAACAAGTAAGAAAAGAAAAAAGTAGAATAGTAGTATTGATAGTAAATGTTAGCAGAAGAACCATGTGAGATCTAGGACAATGGGTATTAGACTCATATAAGCTGTGTAGAGTTAGAACAGTAAGAAAAATGGAGTATCTATAATGAGACAGTAAACTGAATATGGGGAGGAATATGGTATTAATTAAAAGACCAGTGTGGTCAGGAAAGTGGGAAAGAGAAAGGAAAAGACAATAATATGGAGAGCGAATAAAAGACAAAACCACACAAAGGTATTAGAAATGAAAATTGAGGGCTAAATTAAGAGCAGTGGAATGTAAGAGAGACACGAAATGATGGAGGATAAAAAGATGTTGAGGAAAGGGGTTAGCATTGGTAGCCAAAATCAGTACACACAGAAAAGAGGAAATCGAGGATGAGGAAACACAGCAAATGTGAATCACTTCCTGGAACACCTAATATTAAAAAAAGAAGAGAAGGAAAAAAGGGAGGGAAGGGGGGGAAACGGGGGTGGAAATGCAAGCAAGAAAAACAGGAAGATGAAGAAAAAGAAGAAGAGGAGGAGGAGGAGGAGGAGGAGGAAAGGGCTGTGGGGGTATAAAGAGGAAGGAAAAAATAAGAAAATAAACCAATAAAAATGACCAAAATTTCAAGCAAGGAATCCTTTCTGTATTTAAATAAAATGCTTAGGAGTCTGACCTTCCCCCTTTCTCCCTTTCTCACTTCCCTCTCTCCCAGGGCAGCAGGAAAGCTGTGTGAGGTGTCCAGTAGGAGATTCAAGTGGGTCCTTGGTGTACCAAATCAACAGAGAAAACAATGTGTCTTAATTTCCAAAGACAGAGTGCCCCCACCTCACCAGGAACCCCAAATATGCTAATGGAAGTTTTCAAATCACATCTTACAGCTATCTCCCTTAGGTGTGCTACAGGAGGGGCAGTTGATTTTCTGACTCCACCATCTTCCAGACCAAGTTTCCTAACCCAGCATTTTTAGGTAAATAGGGCTTTCTTGGCAGATTTGCCTCTCCTTTCTTCCCCAGCTTTCCCCAAGCCAGCTGGTATGCTCCTCCAAGTTAAAAAAAAAAAGGGGGGTCAGGACCTGAAAATGAACCCGCACTCATTTTGCCCCTCTGCACCTCCCACCCAAACCCTCCAACTCACAGAGTCAGTCCAAAACTGAATGGCTAGTGTGTTCTTTTACTGCAGGGAGCTCTGGATTTGGGAGTGGGAAGTCTGGGGTATTGTAGACTTAGGGTATGTAGGTCTGTGGAACGTTCGCTGTGGTGGCTTAGGGGACATGGATCTGGAGACTATGCTTCTGGGGAACACAGGGCCTAGGAATGCCACCACACTACTGACAGTCCAGGGAATGCCTAAGGGGGAAGAGTCCCACCTCTCCACAACTTCCGACCTCGGTGCTAGAAACCTACAATTCTACCTTAGCAAGCATGATTTCTGTCTCTCCAAATCAATGTCCAAACACCTCCTGCCTTGCAAGTTCCCAAAACAGCCCACTGCAGCAAGATTCCAACCCTAATCAGCTGCTCTTCTGAGGGCACAATTATGAAGTGCATTCACTCAGATGCCATCTTGCCCCACCCATCAGCTATCATCTTTTAATATCTCCATTTGTTCACCCCAGCTTGTCCTTAAAGGGAAAGTACACCTGCCTCATTATCTAATAAAAGATGAAGAAATGCATATCCTAGCTGTTCTTTAATCCTCTCCTGGTTAGCCATGTATATCACTCTGGCTGCTTAGATACTCCCAACAGTGAATTCAGACACTTGTTCTTGCTGGATTTGCGAAGTATCAGGTCTCGATGCCAGGTTACCTAAGTTTGTTTTTGCATTACTTTTTTCCTCTGGGTAGTAATGCTAGGAAGCATTTCTACCAACTGCAAGGCACAAGGCAGAAAGTACAGTGAAGAGAATGTAGCACATATGCAGAGTATGTTGGAAAACCCAGTAATCCCCAAGCTCACTGACTCCAGGAACTCAGACTGGGTGAAAGCAGCTTCAATTGAGTCTCTACAGAACCTTCACACACCTTCCATCCTGTGCAAGACACCTGGTCATTCTGGGAGCGGTGTGAAGATAAGTCAGCCTGGTTGTTGTCCACAGCCACCTGTTAAGGCCAACAAGGCAATCCTTAGTATTGTCTTAAAGTTCTTGAGAATTCCAGGGGTGCCATACTAAAGGAACTTGTCCCACGGCTACTGGAAATCCTGGTGTGCCTGTGCTCCAAGTCACTTTACAGGACGGGGAGGACAGAAAACCTCCCAGCATGGGATCAGGGCTCCTGCTCCCACACCACGGCTAGCCAGAACCAGCCCGCCATACCCGAGCTTCCTCCCACTACTGCCTTCAAGCTTGTCCACTTCTGGGATGGTCACAGGGTGCCCTGGTCCACTGTGGCCTTCACATCTGTGGAAAGCATCACCTCCAGTATGGCTCCTACACTCCTAGGTTAACAAGAAGCCCAAACAATGGCCAGTGATAAAGTTTTCAGTGTTTGGTACTGTGAAAGTTGGATAGCTCTTTAGGTTAAAAATAAACTTGTATCTTCCCACTTCATTGTAGACAAAAGAAAATTCTGGATGGATTTTAAAAGGTGAAAAACAGCTCTAAGGGTCTTCTAATCATCAAAGCAATGGGGAGAAATCACAAAAAAAATCAACCACTTTGACTATATGTATTAGTCAACTAAAGGGGTACTGATGCAAAGTACCAGAAAGCTGTTGGTATTTACAAAGAGGGTTTATTTTGGGTAGAAGCTTACAGTCACATGATCATAAAGTGTAAGTTACTTCCCTTGCCAAAGTCTGTTGCCATATGTTGGAGCAAGATGGCTGCTGGTCTCTGTGAGGATTCAGGCTTCTTCTTCAGACCCCATGGTCCCAGCTTCTTCTGGTCTCAGATGTAGACTGACATAAGGCTTGTCTCTCTGTCTGGCACTTGTTACTTTATGGGCTTGGCTTCTCTGGTCTCTCCACAAGGTCAGCCGTAGACCTTCAGGTTATCTCTCTTCCCAGGCCTCTGCCATGTCTAAGGAACCATCTCTATTTCTCTGTGTTCTTCTCCTGTGTGTTTACTTCCCCAAGTTCCAGCATCAAAACTCCAACTACATCCTTTGCCATGTCTTTTTCTTGCTGAGTCCCTGCCCACCAAGGGGGTGAAGACTCAATGTCCTACTGACATGGGCCATTCAAACCCCTGATCATAATTTAATACGTAAAAATTAAGCCTATGAAGTTAATACAATCTATCATGCCCAGAGGAACAGACCAGTTTACAAACATAATCCAATATCTATGTTTGGAATTCATAAACAATATCAAATGGCTACACTATATAAAAATTAAAGATATTTGAATTAAATCAAATAAAATCCAACAGTTTAAAAAACGTAATGCACCATGGAGAGATCACATTATCTTTAACATACATAACGTAGGATGTTGATTGGCTGAGAGTCACCTCAAGCTAGCAGTGTTATGTCCTCTAGAAGGAAACTTTGTAGGTAAGCCCCTAGACCAGAAGGCCCTTCAGGAACCCAAGGAAGCCCAAGCACCCCACCCACACTCCTGGGATGATGGAATGTCAATTCTCCAAAGAAGGAACTTGGTCTCCTGTCAGGCAAAGTTCTGGAATCCAGAGGTTCTGAGTTACTGCCCAGCCCACTTGAGGCCAGCTGGCAAGAAAGAAAGATAACATGCTCTCCATCACTCACACCACTTCCATATGCCCAGTAAATTAAGGACTTAGAAGGGAGCTGGGCTCCTGGTCATTTTGTGGCTTAAGTCACTCCTGGCCAGCCCACCAGTGGAACACATATGTGGCTGGAGAACACATAGACCAGGCCTCCAGACAACTGGTGGAGAGGTGGGAGGCACCTTCCTCTCTCACACCTGAAAGCCTGGTGGCAAAGTGGATAGGGCAGTAGGTCAGCCAGCTGGGGGCAGCACTAACAGCAGGGGAACAGTGAAAGGGAAGATCCTCATGGAAGAGGCTGGGCTTGTGCTTTCCTCTGATCCTTCTAGGCTGAGTAAGTCCCTAGGGTTCTTATTCTGAGGCGAAGATCCTAAAAGGGAAGAAGGGACTCAAGAACAGAACATGCAATCACCCTACACTGAATGTGAGGGCAAATGGCACTTTATTTTGTTCCCTAAACTGGAGAAAATCAGCATAATAGAGTATGATATGCAACATGACAGAAAAATGCCCATTTCTTCTCCTTCTAATTAGTTCTAAAACTCTCTTTAATGTACGAATGATAAGAAAGCAGCAATGCCTGCCTCCCAAACCCTGGATTAGTTACCAGGAGTCTATCATAGCTCAGAATAACCTTCCTTAACAATGCTGGTGGGTGTTATCAGAATCTTAGACAGCTCTTCTTTGTGGGGAATTCGTGTCTTCAGAACTTTTGCAGAACAAAATGAAATTTTTTTATCACAGAAAAATAAAGAAAATAATATTCATCACCAGTCAACCTCAGTTAATAACATGGTTATCCATTTCCAACAACTAATCAAACTGAAAAATCTGCTTTTCCTTGATTTGTGTCATCAATTTTTCTTCTTTCCTCTTTTTTTTTCTTTCACTACTTTATGGATTGAAGCAGAATGTCATTAATAAAACTGATCCAAATTTAGATGCTACCACAAAACGGAGCTTCTGGGTTTATTGGTATTTCATTATTACCATTTCTCAAGGGAGTTCTTGTTTCACAAAGGATGTTGCTTTTAAAACACAAAGCAAGGCTATACTCAGGCAAGACGGCATCTGAGTGAGTGCACCTTATAACCTCTCCTGCAAAGAAGCAGCTGAATAGGGTTGGAATGTTGCTGGACTGGGCTGTTTCAGGCATTTGCAGGGCAGGAGGTGTCTGGATATCAAATTAGTGGCACGGTGAAAAAGAAGATTCGTGTATAATGTAGAATTTTGGGTCTCTTTCGTGGAGATTGGAGCTGCTCATACGAAGCTTCCCCCTGGGGTGGGCAGTCCTGGAGACTTTGCTGAACCAGGGAATTCCCAAGACCTGAGTGGGCTATTTGGGGGCTTGCAGGGTGGGAGGTGTCTGGAAGTCGATTTGGTGAGACAGAGATGGAGGCATTCTTGCGAGACGTGGAATTTTTGTTTTCTGACACAGAGATCAGAGCTTCCAGCTAGAGCCCCTCCCACTAGAGCAGACAGCCCATCTACCACATCCCCAAACTGCTTGTAGTACAGCGGTGCCCCCAGCAGGCTGTTTCAGGGACTTGCAGGATGGGAGGTGTCTGGAAGCCAATTAGACAAAGACGGAGATCTTTGCGAGATGTGGAATTTTGGATTTCTGAGATGGATCTCAGAGCTTCTGGCTAGAGCCCCTTCTCGTAGGGCTGGCGGCCCATCTGCAGCAGTCCCTGAATTGTCTATAGTACAGTGGCATCCCCAGCAGGCTGTTTCAGGGGCTTGCAGGGCAGGAGGTGTCCTGAAGTTGACTTGGTGAGACAGTGACAGAAGAGACTCTTGTGAAAGGGGGAATTTTGGGTTTCTGACATAGAGGTCAGAGTTTGTGGGCATGACCCCTCCCCATAGGGCTGGTGCCCAGCTGTGGGAATCCCTGAAGGCTGAGTTGCACTGTGTGGCTCCCAGGTTCCCTGTTAACTGGATTTGTGGTTCCCAGGTCTGTGTCCCATAAACCCTGGTGGCTTACACCCCAGAGACTCACACCTCTTGAGTCTGCAATATCACAGGCTTCCTATCCCTGAATCCTCCATGCCCTGAGGTCCATCAAGGTCCTTGACTGTCCTAGCCCTTGGCATTTGTGGTTTTTTTTTTCCTTTTTTTTTTTTTTAACTGTCTTGGTTACTAATATTGCATTATCTCCTGGTCTTTTCTCCCATTGTATCCCCCAAGGTCCTTTTTTGTTTATTGGGTTTTTTTTTCTTTCTTCTTTTCTTTTTCTTGCTTGTTTCCCTCTCTTTTCTTTGCCCACCCCCTTTTTTCCTTCTCTTTTTTTTCTTTTCTCTCTTTTTCTTCCTATTTTATATTATTTTATTTATACAATAGGTGCTGCAGGGAGCGCCTCACATTTGCTGTGTTTCCTCATCCTCCATTTACTCAGTTCTGTGTGAATTGATTTTGGTCACCTACACTAACCTCTTTCCCCCACATCTTTCTATCCACCACCATCTACTGTTTTTCTTACATTCCACCTGCATTTCTTTGGTCCCCAAATTGTCTAACTTTTATTTTCTAATACCTTTGTTCTGTTTTCTGTCTTTTATCCACTCTTGATACTATTGTCTTTCTTTTCTCTTTCCTCTCTCATGAAAACACTGGCCTTTTAATTCATACTATATTCTCCCCATAATCAGTTGACTGTCTCATTACAGATACTTTAATTACTGCTATAACTCTACAGTAATTAGATCCATTCTCCCAGATCTCATATTGTTGCTCTGTTAACATTTATTATCAATACTACTTTAAACATTTTCTCTTCTTATACAATTTCCTTTCCCTGCCCCTAATATTTTCCTTCAAAGTGAACTCATCCAGCAACAAGAAATTAGAATAAGAAGAACAAAGTTACAAAGAGAAGATATGACACTTATGCAAGAACATCAACTAATTAATCCCCTAGACTAGACAAAGAAACTATGGATGATTAAACTCATGAAGATAAAACGATGGCCAGACAGCGAAATAAAGCTACAAACCAAAAGAATAATCAGGAAAACATGCTGAATCCAATGAACAAACTAAAAACCAGGAAGGGACAGACCATTGGACAAGTAATTAAAGATCTCAGAACATATATTAGAGACCAACTTAATAAAGTAAAGGAAGAGTATAAAAATATGAAGAAAGCACTTGGAAAGGAAATTGCAGACATACACAAAAAGATAACAGATATGATGGGAATGAACACCACAGTTCAAGAAATCAAAAATACACTCGCAGCAAATAGCAGATTAGAAGAGGCAGAGGAGAGAATTAGCAACGTGGAAGGCAGTACATCGGAAATCAAACAGATATTAGAATTCATCGATAAAAAGATAGAAAAAAATCCAGCTAGGACTTAGGGACCTGAATGACAATGCAAAATGCACAAACATACGTATTATGGACATCCCAGAAGGAGTAGAGAAGGGAGAGGGGTCAGAAGGGGTGTTGCAGGAAATAATGGCTGAAAATTTCCCAAATCTACTGAGAGAGACAGATGTACATATCCAGGAAGCACAATGCACCCCAAACATCATAAATCCCAACAGGCCCACCCCAGGACATATACTTGTCATATTATCCAATGCTCAAGACAAAGAGAAAATTCTAAAAGCATTAAGAGAAAAGAAAATGATCACATACAAGGAGGGTCCATAAGATTAAGTGCTGATTTCTCATCTGAAACCATGGAGGCAAGAAGGCAGTGGTATGCTATAGTCAACGCACTAAAAGAAAAAATTCCAAGCCAGAATACTCTACCAAGCTAAACTAGCATTCAAAAATGATGGAGAGTTCAAAATATTCACAGATAAACAGAAATTGAAAGAGTATGCCAACAAGAAACCTCCCCTTCAAGAAATACTAAAGGGAGCTCTGCAGGAAGAAAGGAAAATACAGGAGAGACAGAGTTTGAGGAGAGTGTAAGAGCAACAAAAAAGACAAAAAGAGAAGGAAAAAAACAAACAAAATATGACAAACACAAGTCCAATCAAAATATGGCTAACATAAATAATTCCTTGAAAGTAATAACACTGAATGTCAATGGATTAAGCTCACCTATCAAAACATTCAGACTGAGACATTGGATAAGGAAATATGACCCATCTATATGCTGTCTACAAGAAACACATCTTAGACCCAGGGATTCATGGAGGGTGAAAGTGAATAGTTGGAAAACAATCTTACAAGCAAACAATAACAAAAACAAAACAAAAAAAGCAGCAGTAGCTATATTTTTATCAGACAAAATGGACTTTAATTGCAAAACAATTGTGAGAGACAAAGAAGGATACTACATATTAGTGAAAGGGACAATCTCTCAAGAAGAATGAACAATCATAAATATTTATGATCCTAACTAGGGCCCCTCCAAATACGTGAGGCGAACACTGGAAAAACTAAGGGAAAGAATAGATGCCTCTACGACTATAATGGGAGACTTTTTTTTTTAATATTACATTCAAAAAATTTGAGGTCCCATTCAACCCCACCGCCCCCACCCCCCACTCCCCCCACAGCAACACTCTCTCCCATCATCATGAAACATCCATTGCACCTGGTAAGTACATCCCTGAGCATCACTGCACCCCATAGTCAATGGTCCACATCATAGCCCACACTCTCCCACGTTCCATCCAGTGGGCCCTGGGGGGATCTACAATGTCCCGTAATTGTCCATGAAGCACCACCCAGGACAACTCCATGTCCCGAAAACGCCTCCCCATCTCATCTCTTCCTCCCATTTCCAGCACCCAGCAGCCACCATGGCCACCCTTCTCACGCCCATGTCACATTTTCTCTGTGGACATTGGATTGGTTGTGTCCATTGTACATCTATGTCAAGTGGGGGCTTGGATTCCACATGGATACTGGATGCACTCCTCCTGCTTTCAGTTGTAGACACTCTAGGCTCCATGGTGTGGTGGTTGACCTTCTTCAACTCCATGTTAGCTGAGTGGGGTAAGTCTAATAAATCAGAGTGTAGGAGTTGAAGTCTGTTGAGGCTCAGGGCCTGGCTATCATATTGTCAGTCCAGAGATTCAAATCCCCCAAATATATTTGAAACCCCAGCACCAACTACAATTCCAGTAAAGTAGCATGCGAGTCTTGTGAAAAGAGATCCCCTCTGAGTCCAGTTCCATCATGCAGAAACACCAACTCCAAAGAAGGGCCATCTGACATGGCAGTGAGCCCCATCTGTATAATGGAAATAAAGACTATCATAAGAGGATACTTTGAAAAAGTATGTTCCAACAAAAATGACAATTCAGAGGAAATGGAAAAATTCATAGAAACACATAAGCAGCCTATACTGACAAAAGAAGAAATTACTGATCTCAACAAACCAATCACAAGTAAAGAGATAGAATCAGTCTTTAAAAACCTCCCAACTAAGAAGATCCCAGGGCCAGATGGCTTCACAGGTGAATTCTACAAAACATTCCAGAAAGAACTAACACCAATCTTGCTAAAACTCTTCCAAAAAACTGAAACAGAAGGAACATTTTCAAACTCATTCTATGATGCCAACAATAAACAATACCCTAGTACCAAAGCCAAACAAAGACACCACAAAAGGAAAATTACAGACCAATTTCTCTAATGAACTTAGACGCAAAAATACCTAACAAATACTTGCTAACCATATTCAACAACACATTAAACGAATTATACACCATGACCAATTGGGATTCATTCCAGGTATGCAAGGATGGTTCAACATAAGAAAATCAATGAAAGTAATACACCATCTAAACAGATTGAATGAAAAAAATGATGTGATTATATTTATAGATGCAGGAAAAGCATTTGACAAAATACAGCACGCTTTCATGATAAAAACACTGCAAAAGATTGGAATACAAGGAAATTTTTTGAACATGATAAAGAGTATATATGAAAAACCTACAGCCAACATCGTTTACAATGGTGAAATCCTAAAATTCTTCCTCTAAGATCAGGAACAAGACAAGGATGTCCACTATCACGTCTTCTATTAAACATTGTCTTAGAAGTACTTGCTCAAGGACTGAGGCAAGAACCAGATATAAAAGGCATTCAAATTGGAAACGAGGAAGTAAAAATTTCATTATTTGCAGATGACATGATCCTATACATAGAAAACCCTGAAAGGTCTCCAAGAATGCTTCTCGAACTCATGAGTTTAGTAAAGTCGCAGGTTATAATATCAATGTGCAAAAATCAGTAGCATTTCTGTACAACAATAATGAGCAAGCTCAGGAGGAAATCAAGAAACAAATACCATTTACAATAGTCATTAAAAAAATCAAATACCTAGGAATAAACTTAACTAAAGAGGTAAAGAACTTATACACACAGAACTACACAAGATTGTTCAAGGAAATCAAAGAAGACCTAAATAAATAGAAGAATATTCCCTGTTCATGGATAGGAAGACTAAATATTAATAAGATGTCTATCCTACCAAAACTGATCTGCACATTCAATGCAATCCCAATAAAAATCAACACAGCATTCTTTAAGGAACTAGAAAAAAGTAATTGTGAAATTTATTTGGAAAGGAAAGAGACACGGAATAGCCAAAGACATATTGAAAAAGAAAAATATAATTGGAGGAATCACACTACCTGACTTCAAAATATACTACAAAGCTACAGTAGTGAAAACAGCATGGTATTGGCATAAGGAGAGAAACACAGACCAATGGAACCGAACTGAGAGTTCTGACATAGATTCTCATATATATAGCCATATAATATTTGATAAAGCCACCATACACTCTCAACAGGGAGAGAATGGCCTATTCAACAAATAGTGCCTGGAGAACTGGATATCCATATGTAAAAGAATGAAAGAGGATTACCATCTCACACCTTATACAAAGATCAACTCAAGATGGATCAAAGACCTAAATATAAGAGTCAAGTAATAGGAAATGGCTTCATGAACTTCACACCAAAAGCACATGCAGCAAAAGAACAAATAGATAAATGGGATTTCCTGAAAAGTAAAGCCTTCTGGACCTCAAAGGAGTTTGTCAAGAAAGTAAAAAGGGAGCCTACACAATGGGAGAAAATATTTGGTAAACATATAACAGATAGGAGACTTATAACTTGCATATATAAAGAAATCCTATATCTTGAAAATAAAAAATAAACAACCCATTTAAAAAATGGGGGAAAGGTTTAAACAGACACTTCTCCAAAGAAGAAATACAAATGGCTAAAAAGGACATGAAAAAATGCTCCAAATCTCTAGCTATCAGGGAAATGCAAATCAAAACTACAATGAGATACCATCTTACTCCCATAAAATTGGCAGCTATGAAAAAAACAGAAGAGTACAAATGCTGGAGAGGATGTGGAGGAATGGGAACACTCATCCACTGCTGGTGGAAATGCATAAGGATCCAACCATTCTGGAGGACATTTTGGCTGTTGCTCAAAACTAACCATAGATTTGCCATATGACCCAGCAATTCCGCTGCTGGGTATATACGCAGCAGAACTGAAAACAAGTCACAAACTGATAGATGCACACCAATGTTCATAGCAGCATCGTTCACTATTGCCAAAAGTTGGAATCAACCCAAGTGCCCATCAACAGATGAATGGATCAAGAAAATGTGGTATATACATACAATGGAATACTACTTGGCTTTAAGAACAAATACACTACAAACACATGTGATAACATGGATGAACCTTGAGAACCTTATATTGTGTGAAGCAACCCAGGAATTGAAGGACAAATACTACATGACATTAATGATATGAAATAAGTAAACACAAGGTGCCTTAGAGAGCTAGAGACTGGATGATAGGCTTACAGGAAATCGTGGTGTAGAGGAAGGATGTAAGCTGACATCTACATGGGTGAAATCTGTGATAAGCTGGAGGTAAATATGTGTACCCAGAAGGGATAAAATTGGGGCATAAGGTTACCTTTCGGTGGGGCTTTGTCGGGTTTAGGGGGGCTAGGGATAGGCAAATGGGTAATATTGCCAAGAAATTGGGGGGAGTTTGGGGCAACATACGAACATAGAAGATTGTCAGGTATTTGATTGAGAGTATAATGCTGAGAAAACCTTTTCAAAAATATAATAAGGAAAGTTACCTGTTTAACTTCCTTAAAGGGGATAATCTGATGCAGGACAGACTCCTAGGGAATATGTGAATTCTCATTTTGCCAGAGAGGTTTATATCACTGGGTAGAGACCCATATAATGAGAGTGAAGGTATACCCACATCCTGGGGAGGACTGATGCCATCAAATAGAGGGACCTGTATCTCTCAAGAGAAATGGTGGCTCCCAGGGCATTAGGGCAGTTGAGCATGTCAAGCCCTCAACACTGTTGCAAGTATCTCTGAACATGGCTCTTCAAGAAATGAAGATGGACTGTCACTGTAGGCCCTAAGGGGAGGGGGAAATAGGTATTGAATAGATGGAACCAACATAACTGTGAGTGCAATAGAAGTTTTTCATAAGTGTACGCAAGGATGGATATAAGACATGTAAAATTACACCAAAAATACATAGGGGCTGATAGACTAAAATGTAAATCATAATGTAAAACATAAGATAACTATAAATTTAGAAAATCGTATAGCCTAAATTATAACCCACAATGTAAACACAAATGTTACCTTGTTTGAAAGCTATTGTCTCAATGTCTGTACATCAGTTTCAGGAAATATGGTATGATTATGTTAAAAGATTATTGCTGTGGAAGGGAAAAGGTTTTCTGTTGGATATGTGGGAGTACTGTATATTGTATATATGAATTACTGTGATCTAAAACTCTTGTGAACATAAGCTTAATAATTAGAAAAAAGAAAAGAAAAAGATAGGATGTTGAATTTTTCCAAATTAGTATGTACTCTATATCTAACCTTTAAACTCATTGCTATATTCCATTTTACTATTAAGGGAACCTGGCAATATATTGGGCTTCACTTTTCAGGAAGTTTTGCATCACAGAGTAGTTCAACAATGGCAACAGAGGAATACTGGTGTGGTATGTTATTGACAGGGGACATATGGTTGACAGGGAGTTCTACAGGGCATATATGTTTGGATATTTTCTTAGTGGAAACAATTAAAAATAACAACTGAGGGAGTGCTGAATTCCTAACCAGGGAGCTCTATCACAGTCCCTAAGGGAAGAGCAACAATCCCCCAAGTGCAATGGCAAAGACGTAAAAGGAATGAAGTTCCAACAATGAGCCCCTGATACTAATGACTATGCTTGTGAGTCTGTGCACCTGAAATAAGAGCAAGGCCTAAAGCAGTAGTGTGCCTAAGATTTACCTCCTGAGAGCCTCTGTGTTGCTCAAATATGGCAAGTCTCGAAGCCAAACTCAGCATGTAAATGCATTGCCTTCCCCACCCCCCCCACCCCCAGCATGGGACATGACTCCTGGGGATGAGCCTCCCTGGTGCTGAGGGATCACTACCGAGTACCAGCTGATGACGTAACTAGACAATGACCTTGAATAAATGGTTCAACTCGGACCAGCAGAATATCCCTGTCTACATATAATAACAGGAGTTAAAAATGCTTTTTGGCCTAAATCAAGGGGGAAATGGAAAGGACAAATGAGTTTATATGGCTATGAGTCTCTAAAAAAGAGCCTGGAGGTTATCAGAGGGTTTGCCATTATGCACACCTGAGCAGAGTCTCAGAGACAGATAAAGTAGATACAACCCCAGGTATTGGTTCTTCTGAGGGATACAGAGACCCACAGGTCTTATGGTCATGGCAGATGGAGTTCAGTGCCATGTCAGTTGGCCCTTCTTTGGAGTTTGTGTTTCTGTGTGATAGAGCTGGACTCAGATGTGATCTCTTTTCACAAGCTTTTCCTGTTACTTTATCAGAATTGTAGTTGGTGCTGGGGTTTAAGATATTTCTAGGGCACCTAAATCTCTGACATGACCACGTGATAGTCAGGCCCTGAGCCTCAACAGACTTCAGCTCCTACATTCTGGTTTATTGGACTTACCCCACTCAGATAACATGGAGATGAAGAAGGTCAATCACCACACCATGGAGCCTAGAGTACCTACAACTGAAAGCAGGAGGAATGCATCCAGCATCCATGTGGAATCTGAGCCCCCTGTTGACATAGATGTGGAATGGACACAACCAATCTAAGGTCCACAGGATGGAGGGATAGAATATGGATTAGAGTGGATTTACTGATATTCTATTCATGAACTATTGTGGTTAGTATTCAAAGAAAATGTGGCATTGGTATGGAAAAAGTGGACATGGTGGCTGCTGGGTGTGGGGAATGGGAGTAAGAGATGAGATGTGGAGGCATTCTCGGGACTTGGAGTTGTCCTGGGTGGTGCTGCAGGGACAATTACTGGACATTGTAGATCTTCCCATGGCCCACTGGATGGAACGTGGGAGAGTGTGGGCTATGATGTGGACCATTGACCATGAGGTGCAGCGATGCTCAGAGATGTATTCACCAAATGCAATGAATGTGTCATGATGATGGAGGAGAATGTTGCTATGGGGGGAGTAGTGGGGTTAGGGGGATGGCGGGTACATGCAGACCTCATATTTTTTTAATGTAATATTTTAAAAAATGAATTAAAAAAATAAAAACACAAAACAAAACAAACTCCATTTACCTTTCTCTCTTGATAGCCATTTGGCCCTTTGTGTTTTGAGTATTGTTGAAATTGAGTGTTTCCTGATACTGGTTTGGCCCTTGTTGTGTACCATCAGTTTTCCCTCAGGAAATAGCTGAGGTGTGAACAAAGTGCAGGGTGACACAGAAGGAGGGTTGCTGACGTTGGTGGTGCTGGGGGTAGGAAATGGACGTGACAGTGGAGGAGACCTTGGTACTGCAGATAGAGCTGCTGGCTGAGAAAGGGCACTTGGTAGGAGAAGCAAGGGCTTTCCAGCAGTGGGAAATGGAGCCAGAGACCCAACCCTGGAGGGCACTTCAGGATCAGCTGAGTGGTAGATGGCACCAATAGCCAATTCTCCTGCACTCCCGGCCACCCACAGGAATAACCGTCCCTGCTCCTCTGCTGGTGCTTGAATGTGATCAAGGAGCCATGTGTGACTCTTCAGGCAGAAGCATGTAAGCACCCATGGCCAGGAGCTCCAAAGACTTCACACTGAAAGGACAACAGCCTGACTGGTGACCCTCCCTCCACTTGGGTTCCTGAGACTGGACTGAGCAGAGCCTCCCTGCCACACACACACACATACACACACACACACACACACCTTGGCATGGGAAGTCTATTTACTTTTAGCCACTGTCTCAGTTTGCCAGGGCTAGTCTGACAATGCCCCAGAACTGCTTATTTAAGCCCCCAGGTTGAAGGTTCTATCATGTGCCTCTCTGACAGTGATCAGATCAGGAAGGAAAGGCTTGGCCCTGTGGACGCAATCCTTAGCAAAAGGGCACTGACCATCACTAGCCAAAGCCAATTAGTCTATGGGGTGTAGCAGTGCTCCAAAATGTATTCAACAAATAGAATGAATGTGCCACACTTATGAAAGAGGTTGATGATGTGGGAGGAGAGGAGTGAGGGGGGTGGGGGTATATGGGAACCTCTTATATTTTTTGAATGTAACATTTTTGTGATCTATGTATCTTTAAAAAATACAACTAAAAAATTGATGGGAGTGGGGAGTGGAGTATATGGGAACCTCTTATGTTTTTTAATGTAACTTTTTGTGTGATCTATTAACTTTAAAAAAAGATATTTAAAAGATTAAAAATTAAAAACCAAACAGTAATTAGAGCTCCACTGACCCAGGGCTTACCATGAGCCACTGTATGTATGCTAATTACATTCATTCTTATAAGTGGTCCATGAGGTCGGTTCTGTTTGATCTGTCCTAGAATGGCAAAGTGAGACAGAGAGGCTGTGACTTGTGAAGGCTCCTTAGCTAGTCACCGTAGCTGATACTTCCACCCAGGACTCCTCAGCCTGGGCTGCTAACCAACACACTGACTACTGTTAACTGTGCTCCAAGGAAATTGACTTAGGAAGTAATTTGATCAGCTTTGCTAGGGGCTGAACTTACCTGCAATGAATTTTGGGGCAGTTTGGTCCTTCAGCAAACCTGTAGTATAGAATTCACCCTCTTTATGATCAATGATCCCAAGGTTGGAGAAACTGCACCTGGAGCCCTGGATTTGATCAAATACCAGTGCCCATAATCCCAATACCATGGTGTGAACATTGGTACAAATGGACTTTGAAATGCCTTTTGCTGTTCTTGTTGCTTTTAAGGCTCTTTTCTTTAGATTTTAATTAATATTTATTTCAGTTGCATAATTTCCTTTTGGCATACACAAAGCTCCAGGACTTGAATTTGCCTGTAACCCCAGCTAATCAAAACGGCCAGGAAATGCTTTAAACACATAAAATCCCATTTGAATGAATGTATTCTAAAGACAATTCCCATTTTACAGGCGGCAGTAAGGCATTAGAGCAGGAGTCAGCGACTTTCTCTGTGAAGGGCCAGGTGGGAACTCTCCTGTCCCAGGGGCTCTGTCACTATCACTCAACCACGACATCCTACACAGGGAGGATAGAGAAATGAATGGGTGTGGCTATGTTCTAATAAAACTTTATCAAAACTGGCTGGGGGCCAGATTTGGCCCACAGGCCTTAGTGTGCCTACAGTGTCATATAGAAAGGCGTGCTTATGGCTCATTCTTGATTTTCCTCCAAGGGGCAGATCCCCAGTCACTTCCTACCTCCATGCCCCTCTCCGGCCCTTGTTCAGTCAGCCCTGGAAGGTGGGACTGCTTATCAGACCTGCAAATTCAAGAAGGAGATACTGAGTCTTCAGGCACACTCTGCCCTTCTTTGTCTTGGGCCTGGCCCGCAGGGGGCAGGGGCTCTGCTCTGCATTTCTACCACATTCAAGCTTCAGAAACCACAAGCCCCACTGTGCAGTCCTCAACAGTACTTTCCATCAGTGACACCCTATCAAGGAGCAATCTACAATCCACCTTAGGGTGCTATGGAAAGGGACTCCTCAAAGGTACAAACAAAATGGTGTAGCATGAACTCTCTTTGTTATTCTGAAAATCCAGATGAATTTTATATTCTCTCGATAAAGAAGCATTGAACAACTTCAGACACCCAGAGTCCTGGCTTGTTCACTATTATCACATGATGGCCATCAACTCACTGGCAGTATCATAGGTACCATAGACTCAAAATATAAACCCCATTTAATAAGTGAAACTATTTACAGTTGTTCAAAACCTATTGCTCACAGGAAGAAAATACATGAAGTGTGTGTTGGCAGAAGGTCGGGAACCCTTCCGTTCCACCCCTCTCCGTTTCAATGGCCAGCAGAGACAGGTACCTTGTCAGATGGCCCCAGAAGTCCCCTTCCTTCCTTGCTTCCTCCATCCAGTCCTTCCACATGCTAGAAGCCAGGCAGAGGGGTACCTTGAATTCAAGAGACATCCCGGGGGGCAGGCTGAGGGCCATAGTTGCTTCAACTGGAAACTTCGCTTCTATGTGTGAAGTGAAGCTCATGAGACTCAAGAGGCCTCCCACTAGTACTCCAGCGAGAGTTGACCAGAACTGGGGACTGACATGGGCACCACTAATACTGGGTGGCTAGGAGAAGAGGAAGGAGGTATTTTTTGGAATTATTTTCCACACCATTAACTTCCTTTCCAAGGGAATCTGTGTTCCACATTATGGGTTGAGCTGTGTGCCCCAAAAAGATACCTTGAAGTCCTAATCCCAGGTACCTGGGAACATGAACTTTTTGCAAAAGCATTACTGCAAGCAGAATCATTTAAACTGAATGAGGCCGACTGCAGTGGGTGGACCTTTAGTCCAGGATGGCTGCTGTCTTTAGAAGGGAGGTGTGGGCACAGATAGAAGGGGAGTGCGCCATGGGAAGAGAGACAGAGCAGGCCATAGGGTGACTGAGGAGGCACTGAAAACCGAAGGCTTGCTGGCAAAGGGACAGGTGCCCCAGCGGCCAGGACTGACCCACCAGAACGGCCCACGCACTTGAGGCTTCAGCCTGCAGGGCTGAGAGAGCGGTTCCTGGTGTTTTTAGCCACCTAGTTCATGGCACTTGTGACAGCAGCCTGAGAAAAGTGAGATGTCCCTCTTCTGGCACTACCATCCCTCCAGGATGGCTGAGGGATAGCCCAGGTGCCCAGCTGTCCGCCAGGCTGAGGGTCCTCAACCAAGGCTTTTATCTAATCAGATGCCTTGAGGAACGCCCTGGGGACGGACAGAAACAATGTTGAAAAGAAAGGAATGGGTGACCTGGACAACTCTGAACACCCTTCTCTTCCTTCCTTCTGCCCTCTCTTGGGTGCTTCTGGTGCTTAGACCCCAGAGCTCTTCCCACCACGCACATCTTCCCAGAGGGGCCGGGACAGACGGTGCAGACCTATTCCTGGTTCTTGGTGGGTGGAAAGGCGGCTCGAGGGGTCCAGGGACCCAGGACCGTCCATCAGCCTGGCTGCTTATTCAGAGCCCCGGGAACCACCGCACATACTGCTCAGGGGAGCGGTGCATCTGTGTCTCTCAGTAATAGAAGCTCTGCTCTTCAGGGTCCAGGTGCCTGTCCCAAAGACCCGCGGAGCAGCCCCTGACCCCTCCACTCCCAGGCGCCCCATGGATTCTTCCTCCCTGGTGAGCAATCCCCGCCCCCTCCAGTCACTTGACCTTCCCGGTAGACCTTTCCCAGTATGATGTCCTGCTCCCACCCCCACAGAAGCATCCCCCACACTGCCCGGGCCCCGCAACCACCCCCTGCCTGGTCCCCAGACCCCTTCCACGCGGTGCCGCTGGGTGTCCAGTCCCCCTCCGGGTGGCACAGCCCCGCCCCAGCCGCTCCCTGGCAGGGGAGCCCTGCCCCCAGCACCGCCTCACCCCCGCCGATCGATGCCGCCCCTCCCGTCTCACCCTGGCCTGGCAAGAGAAGTCGCTGTGCTCCTCGGGGTCCAGGCGCCGCGGCGGGAAGTAGCTGAAGGCGGACAGCGCCGAGATGGGCGGCGGCCGGGGCTTGCCCCGCAGCGTGGCGGCGGCGATCTCCTCTTCCCCCAGGCCGCCCCCTCCAGCTTCTCCGCCCAGGCCAGGTCGGTCTCACCCGGCCGGGGCCCCTCCCGAGTCCGCCTGGCTGCCAGGCGCCCGCGTTCGGCAGTTGCCGGGAAACCGCGGCCTCGCGTCACAAAGCTGGGCGGGGAGCGCAGGGCTGGGGCGCAGGGCCAGGGGCGCAGGGCCGAGGGCTCAGCCGGGCTGGGGATAGGACCGTGCCCTCCCGTCTCCCTGCGGGTCCCTGGAGCGCCCACTTGGGACGCGAGGAGCCGCGTCTGCTGGACTGGGGGCCTGCGCCGGCTTGCCCTTGCCCTTGAGCTCGCGGAGGGTCCCAAGCGGGCTGTCTGGAAGTAGTGCAGGCCACCCCAGCGTGGCATCTGAAACCCTCCAGGAGCCGCGGAACACTAGTGGAAGAAAAAGGTGGAATTCATTGCCATCGTAGAATTAACTCAGTGTGTCCGCAGCAGCATCGTGTCAACGTGCAACGAATCAATTTTCAGCGCCTCGGTCATCATGAGGGATCACCGCTCACGGTACTGGCAGGTGCGAGTGTGCAGCGGCACGAATCGAATCCAGCCAAGTAATATCTGGGAAAACTGAGCTGTTCCGCAGCGCTCTGCTGTTTCTTGAGTCAAATGCTGGTTCAAGAGGTGCGTTCCTTTTGTCGAAAATTCACTTAATTCTAAAGCCTCGAATGTGTGTGTGTGTGTATCAGTAAAAAGGAAAAGGGGAACAAAACTGGCCTTGGGAATACTTTAACCAGGGTGGCTCTAGGAAGACTGGCTTGAAACATAAATGATAATGAGGAGCCAGACTTGTGAAATCTGGGGAACAGTTGGTCATTCCAGGCAGAGGGAAGAGCATCTGTGGTGGCCCTGAGGCAGAGCCCATTGATGTGCAGGCGGCAGAAAGGGAGGACAAGGACGGTGCAGCTTTCAGAAGGGGTAGGCAGCAGGGAGTGCAGGTGGACAGGCAAGCAGGGGAGGGGTCGCTCTCAGGCCGGGACCAACGAGCACCCCTCTCAGGGGGCTTCTTGCCCGCAGGTCCTTGCTGCAGGCAGAGGTTTCAGAGATTTTTCAGTACCATGTCCTTGATGCTAATTAACAAAAACAGTAACCACACATTCACATTGGCACCCCTAGAAGTAGAGGACCCTAGAAGTATGGTACCCCTAGAAGTACAGCACACTAGCAGTAGGGGACCCTAGAATTATGGCACCCCTAGAAGTATGACCTACCAACCCAGTCTGTGCTTCTCCTACCCCTCCTTACACGTACCCTCACCAAAAGCTGTGTCAATAAAATCTGACTGGAAAAGAAAGCACCCTAGCACCTCTATGAGAAGCGACGATAGCACCTGCCATTGACTAAGCATTCCCTTCACTGTTTGCCAGGTGCTGCCCTAAGCAATTCCATGGCATGTTTCTTTGACTATCCTCCACTATTTAGACTACACTTATTTGAAATTTTGGGGATATCTCAGCCTCCAGACGAGCTCAGTTCACCAATGAGCCAAAATCCCCTCTGGATTTGTGGCCCTAGCCCTTGTGGTGGTGTAGCATTTTTGGAGGGAACTGACTGCTCTTCTTCCCCAGGACTATCTCAACTACACTGATTTCTGCTCCTCCCTAGTTTTCCTTCCATCTGACAAGCATTCCCCAAGTTCCTTATGCACCAGCCTACGAAGGCTTGGAAGGCAGCAACTTTACGACCACACACTCCACAGGCACCTCTCCCAGCAGCACCATCCCTCTGCCTCCAGGCCTGGCTCAGGCAAAGTGCTTCTTCACTGGGAGGAAGGTAAGCAGTGCAAGAGAAACTGCTCCCCTTTTGCTCAGCCGGAACTGTCAGTGTACCGTTCTGCAGCTACTGCTCTGCCCAGCAATTACAGGATCCAGGGACCATCCAGAGTTTCATGGGTGGCCAATAAATCTAAGCTTTGCTGCCCCCTACTGACCGGAGAATACCTCCATTGCTTAAGAGGTGATGCTCACAAGTACAGCTCTTTTTAATCATTTTCCTTTCTCTGCTTTAATTTTGAAGACTAATGGCAAGAAGATGCTGTGTTCAAAATTATCTTCAAATGCATGGCTCCAACACTTCCAACAGGGACACTGGGAAATGTCTTGCTAATCTCTAACCATTTATGTGAATGTCACCTCAAATTCTTCAGGGTCATCATCAGAGACCAGTGCTACGCAGTGAATACTAAAATGGTTTGAATCTTGGTTTCACTTGCTACTAGATGTCACCTGCTTTGTCTAACACCACTACAGGGTTGGTGGGCAGACTATATGAGGAAATTCAGATGGCCCCAGCATTATCGCCCATTTGGCTTGTGTCTATAGAAACATTAGAATTAGATATACATGAGGATTTGGGTCGTAAGGACTGGACTTTGAAATCTAACAACTTGTCAAATCCCTCCTCTTGTAGTGGGATGGTTAGTGAACGCAGCAGTCATGTACTCAGTAGCTTAAATTTTTCATAACAAGCACATGCATTCTTGCAGGATGAAACATTTTAAGCAGTTGCAGAGGGAGCGCCAGCCCCATGGCCTGACTTTGCTTCATGCTTTGCACAGTGTGCTGCAGCCGGCACCATATCTCAGATGCTCCCCATCCACGGCAGCCTGCAACTCAGGAACCCACCCAAGGGCCTCCTCTCACTCCCTGGGTTGGCCTGAAGTCTCCTGCACTTCCGCAGAGGTTTGCAGAATGCCGGCTGCACATCACTGGAATGTGGGCTCACTTATCTCTTTGTCCCACACAACTGCTAAGGCAAGCACAGGGGGTCTTTTCTCCTTTACCCTGGAGCACTTAGCACAACACCTGCAAGTGGGAATCCCTTATATGATAGATGTGTGAAGTGGGCAGGGGGAGGCCAGATGACGCAAGGGCTCCACGGAGGAGGGAACTGAAAGAGCAATGCAGGAAAAGGCCATGATGGATGAGGACCTGAGTGGAGAGGGTGGAGGAATGTTCTAGGCTGCACGTTTTCTTCACAGTATTCACAACCACATTACCAATGTGCATGGCAATGTAGTCAGGTCTCCCCTCTTTAAACTCTAAACTCAAGGTTTACTTTCATACCAAGGGTGAGCTGAGAAACAAGGAGGATGGACTAGAGTTGTGGGTTGGTGGGGGAGGGCTGCAAGGTGAGGCAGAGAAGGACAAGAGAACTCACAGAAGGCAGACGTGACACTGGGCTTGGTCTCGGTAGCAAAGAGGGACTGTGGAAGGGTTTCTGAGGCATAGAATGATCCAGAACAGGGCTCAGGCCCAAAGCCATGAGCTGCATGAACTGTAAGTAAGTACCGCTAAGAACTGTAAATGAGACCACTTCACATGTTTCCAAGATGTGAGAGTCCTTTCAGCCTGGCCCCCAGGTGAGTGGCAATTCACTTGGGCATATGAACACATCCGAATCGATTGCATCTCTCTCCCGGTCAATCTTTAATTTGCTTCTATATGTCTCACTCCTTCTCTGCAAAGAAGCATAAAATTTTAAAGGGAACTAAGAGCTCTAGAACTCATAGAGTTTCAATAACCTATGCTAAAGATAAAAAAAAAAACCTTAAAAAGTAAAGATAAAGAGATCTAAAAAGTTACATGTGATGGTTAATCACCGTCCAGTTGGTGCCGAGTCATTGGATGATGCAAGCCCTGGCCTGCCACTGTGAGGACATTCTGTTGGTGACTTTAGCTTATTAGGCAGTTGGTTGCATCTAAGGCTGGTTACATCCACAAACAAGGGTGACTGCCTTCAGCAAGGAGGGGAGTCCCATCACCCCAGCAGCTGGAGGTCTTAAAGCAACACCAAGTCTCTCAGCAGTCACAACTCCTTTCTCTACTTTTCCAGCTTCTCCCGAGGAAGTCATCTCCTGTGCTGTTTCCAATGCATGGCCTGCCCTAGGAAATCTGAACTTGCCTATACCTAGGGTCACTAAGCCAATTCTACTAACAAATCCCTTCCTATTTACATATGGCCCCATATCCTATTGGCTGTTTCTTCAGAGAACCCTAATACTGGTAGAAATGCAGATATTACTAGCTAATATGTCCTGTGATTACTTTGTGGTGGGCCTTTTGCTAAATGTTTTTATGTGTATTAACTCATTTCATCCTTATTTTCTGATTAGCCATTTGGAAATGAGGCCCAAGGTTATACAATTTGCAAGAGAGGTTGAAATCAATCCCACGTGCCTGACTCCTGAACACAGATTCGCAGTCCTCTGCTGCATCGCTGCTCAGACCAGGTTCAAGTCTCATCTTCACCCGTGGTTCTATATCCAAGGCAGGCATTGACCATCTCTGAGCTTTGGAGAGGGAATATTGCCCAAGTCCAAGGCCCCTGGAAATCATACAAGCCTGTGTTCAAGTGCTTAGCATGGAGCTCTGCACAGAGCAGGTGCAAAGTAAATGGCAGCTACTTACCCTGTTCAAGGTCCCAGAAATAGCCGGAGGTAGAAACCCAGTCGGCTAACTCTGCAGCCCTTTCCACACCTGCCTGCCTTGTCTCACTCTCCCCTTAAGCTTTAACCTGACTGTAATTGGAGAGTGAAGCATCTGTACTTCACTAAATGCAATGTAATTCACTCATGATTTACGTTTTAGAAGATTTCCCCCACAATCAAACCTGCCCCCTCACAACCCTCCCTAAATTTACTTTACTTCATTGTACATTTAAAATAAAAGCTCGTGAATACATATATACTTAAAGATTTTATTTTAATTGACTCCCCCCCAGTTGTTTGCACTTGCTGTCTGCTCATCTTCTTTATAGGAGGCACTGGGAACAGAACCTGGGGCCTCCCATGTGGGAGGGAGGCACCTAATTACTCAAACCACCTCTGCTCCATTTGATATGTCTCATTGTGTTTCTTCACTGTGTCTCTTAGCTACATCACTCACTGCATCATCTGGTTGCATCAGCTCACTGTGTCACCTTGTTGCATCAGCTCACCAAGTCCGCTCGTCCTGTCAGCTTGTTATTTGGCTCATCCTCTTTAGGAGGCACTGGGAACTGAAACCGGGACCTACCACATTGTGGGTAGGAGTCCAGCTGCTTAAGACACATTCACTTCCCTGTATTTTATTAAAGGATTTTTTTCTGTATCGTTCTATAATTATAAATATTATAGTAGTCTAAAGTGCAGTCATCTGTTTTCCCATTGCTCCTCCTCACCATACATTATATATGCTAACAAAGTACATCAGGACATGGGGAAAAAATATTTCTTATATTTGTAAAAAGAGGAAATGAAGTTCTCTAAAGAGCATACTCTTTTCATTTAGCAGATAACTGTTACAAGATGGCAGATTTAAAAATAGTCATTCATTGTATTCCTTTATTGTACTTGATCAGTTCTGTTTGACATATAAAGTCAAGTATCTATGATACTAATATTAAATTGAACTTTAATTTTAAATCAATCACTGACACTTGGTATACACAGTATAGGGAAAATAAAGGCTCCTTCCATGTCTCTGTAAGATCTGGACAGATCCTTTTCAGATCACCA